>NC_057798.1:148447750-148696193 GCF_018294505.1 Triticum aestivum
GAAGGGAAGGACCCTTCCCCCGGACTATTCCGCCAACGGTGGCGATGGCGACAAGGAGTGGCCCTCAAGGGCCAAGCCCCTAGCGAGATCGTAAGTATCCGAACTCCTGAATAACTTCATGATTTTTCTTTTCGCCACACGGTGTCTTTCTAATGCCGCATACAACCCTGCAGTCCGCCCAAGGACGATCTTCCCGCTTCGTCGAGCGGGTCCTTGGGTACGTCGGATGTGGATAGTACTTCACTTCCGACCGCCTCCACCCCCCGTGACGCCGACAATGCCGAGGTGGGATCCCAGAGAGGGACCCACCCAGAGGAGGAGGCCCCGGAGGTGCCACAAGGCAACCTCCCGGACTTCGTACCGGACTCCGCACCGGAACCTGCAGTGGTTCCGGAGTCCGGCGGGCGGCCCCTTCGTAAGAAGGGCAAGACTGTGACGCCAGCGGCCTCCGTCCAACCGGAGGCGCCGGATAACTTGCTGGAGGCGCTCAACGACGCTTCCATCAAAGAGGAACACCGCACTGTCATGAGTGCGGTGATTCAGAAGGTTCAGCTCGCCAAAAGCGGGCTGACCGAGGCCTGCAGCAGCCTTCTAACAGGCTTTGAGGTAAGAATTTTAATATATGTAAAATAGTACCACATAGACAGTAGCCCCTGATGCTCGGTTCGGTGTTCGGAAAGAAAAGCCGGACTGAGGATCTAAAAAGATATACGCAGGAGTCTTAAAAAATATGTCAATATGGGATTGCAGGTTGCGCTGCTGACCTCTGCCGCACTGACTGCGGAGGTCAATGCTTTGAAGCAAAGCCTCAAGCGGTCCGAGAGAGAGCTCGGCCGTGCCAAGAAGCAGCTCGAGGACAAGGAAGGTGAGTAATACCTTCTTAAAGTTGTACGTTATAGAAAAGGATTTGGTTGCAATAGGAATGACAAGGATAACGTGGGTACTCCAGGGGCCACGAACGAGGTGGCGACCCTGAAGGAGGCAGTGTCCGCGGCCGAACATAATGCGGCCGCGGAGCGTGCTGGGCGAGAGAAGCAGGAGGCGCGGGTGGCGGAGGTACAACAAGAGCTCCAGGCTCTCGTGGAAAAACATGAGAGTTTGGAGCGCGACTCGAAGACTCTAGAGTCCGAGCTTGCATCGGCTCCTGAGAGTGCCAAAGCCGCTAAGGTCGAAGCCCACAAGGCCCTCCAGGAAATCGAGGCGTTGAAGAAAATAGCGGCGGGTAAGGCATTTTTCATGCAAAGCAAGCATGTGAATGTGAATTACCTATTACTTACCCGAATTCGGAGCTCTCCAGGAGCGTTTGCAGATCTGCCCCGCAGCGTGTCCAATGCTCCCGCTTTCTACAGGGCCGAGGAGGGGAGCTCGACGGAGAAGGTCTTCTGGTCTCAGTATGCTGAGGTCGGACATCCGGTAGCCCTTAGCGACCAGCTGAAGCAGCTGGTCGAGCTCCACAAGGTGGCCGAACAGGCCATGAAGGGCCTCATAGTTCGGCTGTGGCCCAAGGAGGCCATGCCTGGGAGCTACTTCGGCCTGGTGCGGCTGCTGGTGGATGCTTGTCCATGGGTTGAAGTCATCAAGCACTCCGCCTGCATTGAAGGTGCCCGTCGGGCCCTTGCCCGTGCTAAGGTGCACTGGGGCAAGATGGACGCTGAGAAGCTTGTGACGAACGCGCCACCACCGGGCAAGGAGTATCGCACGCCCGAGATGTATTATAAGGGTGTCCTGAAGGGTGCCCGCATTATTGCGGGTGAGTGCTCCAAAGATGTAATATTTGAGTAGACTCGCATTTTGTTATCCTGTGCGCTGAAACTTTGTTCATATGCGCTAAGCAACGCTTGTTAATTTAAAATATTACCTTCTATGCGGCCGTTTATCAAATCTAAGAGATGGCAAGTGGTCGGCTTCAGCCCCCATGCCACGAGTGCTGGGGTGTTCGGGATAAACTTGAGCGCTCTTGTTCCCATTTTTGGGTCCATCTAGGGAGGCGCTCAACACAACGAACAAGGCAACCGGACTTATAGTGCTTGAACACTCTCACTTAGCCATAGAATTCTATAATTTTAAATTTCGGTGAAGCCCCTAGTGTTTGGAAGACCGAGTTCGGGGCGCCATCCATGCCTGGGCTGGACGAAGCTGGTTCCTCGCTCTAAGCGGCATAAGTCTTTAGGGACTCGAAAAACCTCTCGAATAGGGACCAGCTCTCGCCTCATCATGACGGTCAGTTTTAGCTTTCTCCACTGAGGTGCTCGCCCAGCTCAACTGGGGCACAATCGCAGTGGTTCTCCCAGTGCTACCTTAGCCGATATAACGGAACGTAAGGTACAAAAACATGGGAGCCGGGCAAACCCAACTATTGACTCAAGACATGATTCGGAGCCGATGCATATAATGCTATAAGTTCGGGGTGCCGTACTTGTGAAAGTTTTCGGACTTATCACACCATAATGTGGGGAACTTAAGCCCCTGGTGTATTTAGCCGTACCAAAGTGTACGGATGCAACATGTCATAAAAGAACATATGTATAAGAAAGTAATGCAATTATAAGCAAAAAAGCGATGCATTGTTTATTCAAGAAATACTGCCATGAATGCAGAACGATACAAATAGTGCGGTAAGCAAGGGATGGGACTATTAAACATGTCCCCCTCCAGGGGTAGGCTGCGGAATGGTGTATAAAACAGATTTAATGCTCGTAATGGAGACCACCTTGATACTCGTCGTAGCCTTTCTCCTTCCCTGGCTGTTGCAACGTGAGTTCGGCAGGTCTACTGCCGGACGGGGCCTCTGGTGAACGGAGTCCTGTGGGTAAGAAAAAGGGAAAAAAACGACACACTTGGGAGCCCCTGGTGTGGTTAAGCCGCATTCTGGGCCTGTCGTGGTCGTGCCCCTCCCCCTATGCCCATGGTATCTCCAGAGCGTAATGATGTACGCGAAGGACCAGTCTTGCAATTTTGCAAGGGCTGGGGTTGGGGCCGCATTGCTACGTGTGCTCGGAACGTGCCAGGTGGTCTTGTTGTAGGTTAATCCGGGCACGTTTAGCCATGTCTGGTCGCTTAACGGCCGGACTCGAGAATTGCCTTAAGAGGCTGCACTGTACTTCTGCCGCGAGAGCCGCTGTATTTTCCTCCATTTGGAGAGAGCGTTCAGTGTTTCCGTTGACCGTGATGACTCCTCGAGGGCCTGGCATCTTGAGCTTGAGGTATGCGTAGTGCGGCACCGCGTTGAACTTTGCAAACGCGGTCCGTCCGAGCTGAGCATGATAGACGCTGCGGAACGGAACTACGTCGAAGATTAACTACTCGCTTCGGAAGTTATCCGGGGATCCGAAGACCACTTCTAGTGTAACTGAGACTGTACAATTGGCCCCTACAACTGGTATGATGCCTTTGAAGGTCGTCTTTGTGGGTTTAATCCTTGAGGGGTCTATGCCCATCTTGTGCACTGTATCCTGATAAAGCAGATTCAGGCTACTGCCGCCGTCCATCAGGACTCTGGTGAGGTGAAATCCATCGACGATTGGGTCTAAAACCAATGCGGCGAATCCGCCGTGGCGGATGCTGGTGGGGTAGTCCCTTCGATCAAAAGTGATCGGGCAGGAGGACCATGGGTTGAACTTCGGGGCGACTGGCTCCATCGCGTATACGTCCCTGAGTGCACGCTTCCGCTCCCTCTTGGGTATGTGGGTTGCGTATATCATGTTCACCATCCGCACTTGTGGGGGGAAACCCTTCTGTCCTCTATTGTTCGGCGGTCGGGTCTCTTCCTCGTCATCGCTATGCAGCCCCTTGTCATTATTTTTGGCAATTAGCTTGCCTGCCTGCTTGAATACCCAACAGTACCTGTTGGTGTGATTAGCTGGCTTTTCAGGGGTGCCGTGTATCTGGCACGAGTGGTCGAGTATTCGGTCCAAATTGGACGGACCTGGAGTAGTTCTTTTGAATGGCTTTTTCCGCTGACCAGGTTTGGAGCCTCTGAATCCAGCATTGACTGCCGTATCCTCAGTATTGTCGCCGTTAATGCGGCGTTTGTGCTTGTTGCGACGCGACCTGCCGTTGCGGTCCTTGGTATCCGGACTGCCAGAATTTTTGCTGAGGTTATTTCTGAGGGCTAGCCAGCTGTCCTCTCCCGCGCAGAAGCGGGTCATGAGTGATGTGAGGGCTGCCATGGATTTTGGCTTTTCCTGTCCCAGGTGCCGGGCAAGCCACTCGTCGCGGATGTTATGTTTGAAGGCTGCGAGGGCCTCCGCATCCGGACAGTCGACGATCTGATTTTTCTTAGTTAAGAACCGTGTCCAAAATTGTCTGGCCGATTTGTCTGGCTGCTGAATTATATGGCTTAGGTCGTCAGCGTCTGGTGGTCGCACATACGTGCCCTGGAAGTTATCAAGGAATGCGGCTTCCAGGTCCTCCCAACACCCAATTGATTCTGCTGGCAAGCTATTAAGCCAATGCCGAGCTGGTCCTTTAAGCTTGAGTGGGAGGTATTTGATGGCGTGAAGATCATCACCGCGGGCCATGTGGATATGAAGGAGATAGTCTTCGATCCAAACCGCGGGGTCTGTTGTGCCATCGTAGGATTCAATATTCACGGGTTTAAACCCTTCGGGGATTTGATGATCCATTACTTCATCAGTGAAGCATAGTGGGTGTGCGGCGCCTCTGTATTGAGCTATATCACGACGTAGCTCAAACGAGCTTTGTCTACTATGTTCGGCCCGGCCGGACTTGCTGTGTCCGGCACGACGGTTGTCGTCGTGTATCATGGGGTGCCCACGCGATCTGTAGATTGATCTTGATTGTCTTGCCTTATCCTCCAATATATCTCGCAACTTCGGAGTGTTCCCCTGTGGCTTTGTGCTTTTCGAGCAATGCCGGGGTACGGTTTTAGTGGAGGGCCTAGAGGCCTCTCTGTCGCGGCCACGGGGTGATCGGTCAGCCGTATTGTGCGTTGCTGATGCAGGTTTATATGCCTCCTCCTCTAATCGGGGGAGCAGCTTGCGTTTGGGGTAGCTTTTGGAGGGGCGTTCGAGTTCATGCTCTTCGGCCGTGAGGACTTCAGTCCATCTGTCGGCTAGCAGATCTTGATCAGCTCTAAGCTGTTGCTGCTTTTTCTTGAGGCTGTTTGCCGTGGCCATAAGTCTGTGTTTAAAACGCTCTTGTTCGACAGGATCCTCAGGCACGACGAATTCATCGTCGTCGAGGCTTGCCTCGTCTCCGGAGGGAGGCATGTAATTATCATCCTCTACCTCTTCGTCTGCCGCTCTCTCATGAGGGCTGGCTTCTCCGACCTCCTGTGCTGAATCTTGCTGGAGGGGGTTGTCTTCGGCACTGTCTGGGGTGTTATTATCTCCGGTGCCGGAATCTCCATTCTTGCTGTGGCGGGATTTAGAGCGGCGCCGCTGACGCCGGCGCTTAGGCTGTTTCCTGGAGGGGTCTTCCTCCGCTGTTCCATCGCCATTTCCATCGTTTGGGATGTCCACCATGTATATGTCGTATGATGAGGTGGCTTTCCAGTGCCCAGTGGGTGCTGGTTCTTGGTCGTCTCCGGCATCGTCGTCCATACCGTCGATGTCTTCGGAGTCGAAGTCTAGCATGTCGGTTAGATCGTCGACAGTGGCTACTAAGTGGGTGGTGGGTGGGCTTTGAATTTCTTCGTCGTCCGCATCCCAACCGTCCTGACCGCAGTCCGACCAGGGCTCTCCTGATAACGAGAGATATTTTAGCGAATTCAGGATGTCGCCGAAAGGTGAGTGTTGAAAGATGTCCGCAACGGTGAACTCCATGATCGGCGCCCAATCGGATACGATCGGTAGGGGCGCGAGGGGTTCGGAGTCCGGCGAGGAGTCCGGCACCTCGGAGTCACGAGCTTCACAAGGGACAAGGTCGGTATTCGTCTCCATCACCGTAGAGGTAGCAGCCCCCGAGGCGGTGTCTAGCCACCCGTCCTCGATCTGCGCAGCCAGCTCCGAGTTAAGGGTCGGAGCGAACTCATGTGCGGCCTCCAGGGCACTATCCGGCAGCAGAGCTAAATCATGCCCATCGTGACAGTGCAGCGCGCTCGGCTGTGGCTCGAATCCATCGGAGATCAAGTCTCCGCGGATGTCAGCTGTGAAGTTCAGACTTCCAAATCTGACCCCGACGGCCAGGGGCGTAGCTTTCGATCTGCTCCAGATGGCCAAGCGAATTGGCCCGCAGTGCAAAGCCGCCGAGTACGAAGATCTGTCCGGGGAGAAAGGTCTCACCCTGGACTGCGTCGTTGTTGTTGATGATCGAAGGAGCCATCGAGCCTATCGGTGACGACACAGAGGAACTCTCAATGAAAGCACCAATGTCGGTGTCAAAACCGGCGGATCTCGGGTAGGGGGTCCCGAACTGTGCGTCTAGGCGGATGGTAACAGGAGACAAGGGACACGATGTTTTTACCCAGGTTTGGGCCCTCTCGATGGAGGTAAAACCCAACTCCTGCTTGATTGATATTGATGATATGGGTAGTACAAGAGTGGATCTACCACGAGATCAAGGAGGCTAAACCCTAGAAGCTAGCCTATGGTATGATTGTTGTTCTGTCCTACGGACTAAAACCCTCCGGTTTATATAGACACCAGAGGGGGCTAGGGTTACACAGAGTCGGTTACAATGGTAGGAGATCTACATATCCATATCGCCAAGCTTGCCTTCCACGCCAAGGAAAGTCCCATCCGGACACGGGACGAAGTCTTCAATCTTGTATCTTCATAGTCTTGGAGTCCGGCCGATGATGATAGTTCGGCTATCCGGACACCCCCTAGTCCGGGACTCCCTCAATTATACTTGGCCTTTTCTTTCTCCTTAGCTTGTTTATCCTTGGAGCCTTGGCTAGAAGAGCCCCTCAAGAACAATCTCTTCATCTTTTTCTGAAAATTTCTGAAATTTTTAGTAACTCAAAATAAAAGTGAATCAAACTAAACAAGATTGATAGAAACTACTCCCACAAGTGCCTAGAGCCTATATCATGCATTAGAATTACTTGGGACCTCATAAATTTGACATGCAAGCTCAAGAACAGGGTCACCTAGGCAGCAAAAGTTTGCAATGAATAAAGCACTAGAACAAAAACTAATTGGACCATTGGAGGAGTCACATACCAAAGAACAATCTCCTAAAGCAGTTTTGTGGCTGGAGCTTTGAGCAAGGAGATCGAAAATCGCAGCAAAATGAGCTAGAACTCGTGCTTGAGCTAGATGGGGATTTTTTGGGAGGAAGATTGAGTGTGTGGGTGCAGGAATAAGTGGAGGGGGCCACCATGAGCCCACGAGGCAGGGGGGCACGCCCTGGACCCTCGTGGCCAGGTGCTTGCCCCCTGCTGTGTTCTCAGTGCCTAAAATCCTTAAATATTCCATAAAAATCATACTAAATTTGCATGGCATTTGGAGAACTTTTATTTTCGGGATATTTTTTATTGCATGGATAATTCAGAAAACAGACAGATATACTATTTTTGCTTTATTTATTCTAAATAACAAAAAGTAAAAAGAGGGTACAAAAGGTTGTGCCTTCTAGTTTCATCCATCTCATGATCATCAAAAGGAATCCACTCACAAGGTTGATCAAGTCTTGTTAACAAACTCATTCCAAATAGCATGGAACCGGAGAAATTTCGAATAACACTAGGTTACATCAACGTGGATATGAACATCCCCAATAATAAGAATATCATATATTTTTCTTGACAGTAGGAAGAGGAAATTCAAAACCTCCAATAATGATAGTTGGAACTTTTCTAATAGAATTGATGCTATGAACTTGAGGTTGTTTCCTCGGAAAGTGTACCGTATGCTCATTACCATTAACATGAAAAGTGACATTGCCTTTGTTGCAATCAGTAACAGCCCCTGCAGTATTCAAAAAGGGTCTACCAAGGAAAATCGACATACTATCGTCCTCAGGAATATCAAGAATAACAAAGTCCGTTAACATAGTGACATTTGCAACCACAACAGACACATCCTCATAAATACTGATAGGTATAGCAGTATTTATCAGCCATTTGCAAAGATATTTCAGTAGGTGTCAACTTATTCAATTCAAGTCTACGATATAAAGAGAGAGACATAACCCTAACACCAGCTCCAAGATCATATAAAGCAGTTTTAACGTAGTTTCTTTTAATGGAGCATGGTATAGTTGGTACTCTTGGATCTCCAAGTTTCTTTGGTATTCCAGCCTTAAACGTGTAAGTAGCAAGCATGGTGGAAATTTCAGCTTCCGGTATCTTTCTTTTATTTGTAACTAGCAAAGTGGCCCGCTCGATGCGCGGGCTAGAATTTTGAAAGTTTAATAATGAGATCTTATTATTTCATATGTCTAAAGGAAGACTGAACCAAACGTGCAGATTTTTATAAATATAAGACTTTTGTGCACATAGTTTTTCTTAGCTATTTTTGGTTTTATATTTACATATTACAAAAATGTTGTTGGTTTGTCATTTACCTTGTAGTTATGCATGACGTAGCCACTGTATTTTTTCTGATCCATCTTGTTGTGCATATTGTAAGATCATTTGCCCATCATTTTTATCACGTTGCATTTTAAAATTGTTTCTTTAAAAGGCAATTTAATAGATCTCAATGTATTCATGTAGGCATAAGAATATTTGCTATTGTTGTGTAAGATTTACATATTAATTACTATTTTTGTTGTTTATGCTGCTTATCTAGTATATAAAAATAGAGTGCATTTATATATTATATGTAGTGTCATGTTATATATTTGTTTCCATGATCCTTTGATTTAGTTAAGTTAAGGCTCATGCACTAAGCAGGACGAATATTGGCTTATATTATCTCGTAAGCGACGTTTGCTATAACAATGTCCACAATTTCTAGGTGAAAAACCACCATTCCCACTACTTCCGCACAAAAGTAGTGTCCACGTTATAACATACAAAACAACTTTAAAAGTTAACTGTAGCATTCCTAGAGAGTAGTATTTACAATGCTTTGTCAACTGAAGTATCACTCTCAGCGATATTTAGCTTTACGGAATCAAAAGGGGAAATCAAGCAAAAGATACATAAATCCACCATGTAAAATACCAGCAAGTATATACCATGCTCAAATTTGAAGAAATAATTGTAGTGACCAGGTAATTTGAGATACGGTCCTATAGATAACGAAGTAGAGATATTAAAAAATCAAATCATGATTATGTGTTCCACTTCATATCTGCTTCTATTGTTGCTAATTAGGCTAGAATTGGAGATCACCGAAAATGAGGAACCAATCTACATGGACTTTTCTGTGAGATAACTGAAGAATGAAGCCTTTCAAGATGCTCTAGATAGTGATTTGGATAATCTTCTGTAATGTTTAGAACATCTGTGTATACCAGGCAACTTGCAATGCATTTCAATGAGTATATGGCAACCTTGTTGATGGTGAATGAGAAAGCAGAAAAAAAGAGAACTTTGAAGATTATGTGGATAAACACTCTTCATATGTTTTTGAGGTGTCACCATCTCATTTAGGTGTGATGACACTACCATCAAGTTTGATGCACACTTTTAAGCAACAAACTAACTAACGACCTTCCTTTCATTAGATAAAGGATTTCAAGCACATACACGACTAAATGAGTTTGTAAGGAGATTAACTCATTTGCAAAAAAAGGTAGCTGAAGTAGGTTTAGTACAAATTAAGACGTTATCCAAAATTTGAGGGCTGGGATTTGGAAAGAGTCTTATTTTCTAGTATTGATAGCTTTGAGGAATTCTTAAAGTACAATTTAGATACAAGATAACAAACCTTTAAAAAAAGATCTTTGGTGATGAATAATTAATCAACTAAGAATAAAACATGCATCATTGCCTTCATATTTCATGAACCGTGGAAATATCTTATTCTATTCATAACTGGCACTCAAACTAACATTTTTTTAAAGCCAAGCCAATAATTTAGTTACCAAGGAGGAAGATTGAACTAATCACACTGATCATCATCATCCAGCCTGAGTTCATATTAGATTTACTACATGCATTAAGATCGAAAACTACGTTTTCTTAAAATCTACAACAATAATACCTCATGTTCGTCGTACTACCTCTCTGCTCTTGCTCTGCATGTGAACACCTCTCTAATTTTCCAACGTAAGTGTTGTTCCAAGACCTTAATAGAGTCCTTTTGTTAATGAATAGTTGAATACAGTAAAAACATTTGGGTTTCTTCCTTGCCATGAAGGTCATCGGATTTGGACTGAGATGTGCAAATAATGGTATATTCGCTTGGCAGTTGGAAGATATATTCACTCGGAGCTATGCATAAAAAGGAAGTAAATTTTCTTAGATATCTGGAGACTTAGGCAGACCCGTGGAAGCATAATTTTACATGTTGCATTTCTAGTGAGATCATATAGGATATTATATATGCGACGCCATTTGTTGCAATAGTAGAACACTTGTACCGCATAAATCTATGAGTACTTCCATAGATTAAATTATGTGACACACTTGATTAGTAAATAGGCCCTCTAAGAATAACCTAGAAAAAACACAATATTCCTCTTTCATTCTGGATCCATAAAAAAATTAGCTTCGTCGCAAATAAATAAACCACTAATAAAAAAACATTAACTGGTTTAGGAGACGATGGTAGCGGTGCTTGCATGAGTTAAGTCAAGGGGAGGTTGTACCTAATGTACATTTTACTATCGTTCTTCTCTTGTTCTGAAATGAAAACAACTCACAATGCTTGTAATCCGCAAACATAAGTATTCTTGTTAGAACAGAACAGACGCTCGTTTCCCGCAAAAAAAAGAGAATAGGCTCCCGTTGTTAACTAATGGTTTAATACGGTAAAAGCATGTGTGCCTTCTTCCTTGTTGTGAGGGACATCAGATCTGGACTGAGGTATTGCAAATAATGTTATATTCCCGTGGGAGTAGGAAGATATATTCACACAGTGATAAGCATAAAGAGGAAACAAATTACATATGTATTTAGACACTTAGGTAGACCTACGGAATCATAATTTTACTTGTCGGATTTCCAATGAGGCCGTAGAGAAAATTGTTTAAGAGACACCATTTGCTGCAATAGTTGAAAACATGCACCTCACAAAATCAATCAAATAGTGAGTACTTAATTAGATAAAATGATGTAAAGAGACTTATCAATAAATAGAACCTCTAGGAATAACCCAGAAAATATCACCATATTCCTCTTTGGTGCTGGATCCATCAACAAATCATAGTAAGCTTTGTCTCAAATAAATAAATAAATTAATCAAGTATCTGCTACTAACAAAAATTTAACCGTTTCAGAACTTCAGTAAAAATAATGATCGGACATCTCAACTACTGAACCATATCTCTTTTAGAACATGGAATAATTAGAGGAGACACTCTGTCCTTATATGATCTTTTGAGCAAAGAGCCCACATATTAAAGTAAATGTGAGCACAACATCCCCATTAGGATATTATTTGCTCTTCTGCCACATTATGAACCTTCTATAATTTTGTCAATTCATGAGAGAGAAATATCAGAGGAAAAAGGATCAAATATACAGAAACTGACGTTAAGTGGTCCATGTATAGATCTTAGACTTGGACGTATAGATCTTTCCCCTTTTTCTTAAACACTGATGGCAATCTGAATATGAAAAAATAGGCCTAACCACTGACTAAATGCAATAGATACATGCAACTACTAAGTCAGTTTGTGGCAAAGATTTTCATATAGTTTGATCGATTCGAATGGTGCAATAATAATGCACCTGCATTAAGTTGTATACATGTGCATATGTGTGCATGCTTTATCAAGAAAGAAAGAAAAAAACAATTACAATACGAGACTAATCTATTCACGTGTTTCAGTATAGGTGTTCTCACTACAATAGTTTATTTTCTGCCATACACACAACCTTGTCTGCTACAGAATCTATAGGCATACAAAAGTAATCTTAGAATTTTATCTCAGAGACAGTCAGAGTACATATTATAGGCAAGATTGGTAGGGTGTTCTGAATCATATACGACATCTGCCATAAACTGTGGAATTAACAGTCCCCCTGTGATAGGCATGAAGGTTCGTAAACAGATAAATGTCATATGTAAACAACGATGACCTTATTTGGCACGGCCTTCCGAAGGATCTTGGACCTCGCAGTGTATGGTGGCTGTTGTATGCTTTGTCGAGGGAAGAGTCGACCTTGGCTCGCACCTTTGTGGTGGGACTTGCCGGCGCCGTCAGCCTCGAGGCAAACCTGAAGCCACGACCCTTGCCCAGGAATCCTCGGCGTAGCTGCTCTACTGGTGTCTAGCGCCATGTGGCTTACATCTCACCCAGGCATGTCCGTGTGTGGAGAGCAAACGGCCGCTGCGAGATTGAAGGGAGGCTAAGATGAGAAGACTTTCACGAGGAAGGAGATCTTTATGGTTAGGAAATAAATAGTCCATACGTTCCTCTATATTTTATTAGAAATAAATAAGAAGTTTTTTTTCGCTGGATTAAGGACGTGAGGTGAGTACCTAAAAAAGGACATGGGAGATGTGTGCTTACGTGATGGGTACGTGTTTTTTTTCCATTGGTAAAAAAATGAGTTTTCATGAGAAACCAAGTATGGCACGTTAGCACGTATGTTAAATAAATATATGAATGACATGTCAAGGACTCTTTGTCTGTTGTTGACAAAAAAAAAACGATGTTATATATGTTACGCATATCTAACGGTTACATGATTATAATTCTAAAAGACCCACCAAATCGAGGGCTAATATTTTCTGATTAACGTGGAATTTTCAGACTAATTCTCTTGCTTCTAATTAACCCATCATTTACTTTTTATATATAAATAGATGATATCCTTCATATATTTAGCATAAGGATTTAGTTTAAGCATATCAGTTAAGCGCATACATAAGAAGATCGGTCTAATCATTTTAACAAAGCGCTCAAAATCCTCATCATCCTTGTTCTTGGATGGATGAGGAAAAGACATGGGTTTCTAAACTCATGGTTCTCTTTCTTTACCGTGCTTCCTAGCAACGAAGTCTCTCTTATCATAATGTTGATTCTTTGGTTGTGGGTTATCAAGATCAACAGCAGGTTCAATCTCTACATCATTATTATTGCTAGGTTGAGCATCAACATGAACATTATCATTAACATTATCACTAGGTTCATGTTCATCACCAGATTGTGTTTCGACATCAGAAATAGAAATATCATTAGGATTCAGGTGTCTACAATAGGTTCACTAGAAGCATGCAAAGTCCTGTCATTTTTCTTTTTCTTCTTTTCAGAAGGACTACGTGCATCTACATTATTTTTCTGAGAATCCTGCTCGATTCTCTTAGGGTGGCCTTCAGGATACAAAGGTTCCTGAGTCATTTTACCAGTTCTAGTAGCCACTCTAACAGCAAAATCATGTTTATTATTTAATTCATTGAGCAAATCACTTTGAGCTTTCAGTACTTGCTCTGCTTGAGTGGTAACCATAGAAGCATATTTGCTAATGAGTTTAAGTTCACCTTTAACTCTAGCCATATAATCACTCAGGCGTCCAATCATGTAAGCATTACTCTTTAATTCTCTACCAACATAAGCATTAAAACTTTCTTGCCTAGCCATAAAATCATCAAATTCATCTAAACATTGGCTAGGAAACTTAGTAGATGGGATTTCGACCTTATCATATCTATAGAGAGAATTTACCTTTACTACCTGTGTCGGGTTATCAAGACAATGTGTTCCTTCAATAGGCGGTATATTAAGACCATGTATTTCTTCAACAGGAGGTAAATTCTTACAATCTTCGGCTTTAATACCTTTTCCTTTCATAGATTTTTCTTTGCCTCTTGCATATCTTCAGGAATGAGAAATAGAACTCCCTCTTCGTCGGAGTTGGTTTGGGAATAGACTCAGGAGTTGTCTCAATTGGCTCAGGAATTGGCTCAGGAAGAGTCCAATTATTTTCATTAGTCAACATATTATTCAATAACAATTCAGCTTGATCGACTGTTCTTTCCCTGAAAACACAACCAGCACAATTATCCAAGTGGTCCTTGGAAGCATCAGTTAGTCCATTATAAAAGATATCAAGTATTCCATTTTTCTTAAGAGGATGATCAGGCAAAGCATTAAGTAACCGGAGAAGCCTCCCCCAAGCTTGTGCGAGACTCTCTTCTTTAATTTGCACAAAATTATATATTTCCCTCAAGGGAGCTTGTTTCTTATGAGCAGGGAAATATTTAGCAGAGAAGTAATAAATCATATCTTGGGGACTACGCACACAACCAGGATCAAGAGAATTAAACCAAGTTTTAGCATCACACTTTAATGAGAATGGAAATATCTTAAGGATATAATAATAGTGAGATTTCTCATCATTAGTGAACAGGGTGGCTATATCATTCAATTTAGTAAGATGTGCCACAACAGTTTCAGATTCATTGCCATAAAAAGGATCAGATTCAACCAATGTAATTATTTTAGGATCAACAGAGAATTCATAATCCTTATCAGTAACAAAGATAGGTGAAGTAGCAAAAGCAGGGTCATATTTCATTCTAGCATTCAGGGTTTTCTGTTTAAGTTTAGCTAATAACTTCTTAAGATCAGATCTATCATTGCAAGCAAGAAGATCTCTAGCAGTTTCTTCATCCATAACATAACCCTCTGGAACAATATGCAATTCATACTTAGGGGGAGAACCTTCATCATCACTATCTTCAATGATATCATCTTCAATAATTTCATTGTCTCTAACCCTAGCAAGTTGTTCATCTAGATATTCACCTAATGGCACAGTAGTATCAAGCATAGAAGTAGTTTCATCATAAGTATCATGCATAGCAGAAGTGGAATCATCAATAACATGTGACATATCAGAATTCATAGTAGTAGTAGGTTTAGGTGTCGCAAGCTTACTCAAAACAGAAGGAGAATCTAGTGCAGAGCTAGATGGCAGTTCCTTACCTCCCCTCTTACTTGAGGGATAAATCTTAGTTCTTTCGTCTTTCAAGTTCCTCATAGTGATCAGCAGATATAAATCCCAAGTGACTCAAAGAATAGAGCTATGCTGCCCGGCAACGGCGCCAGAAAATAGTTTTGATAACCCACAAGTATAGAGGATCGCAACAGTTTTCGAGGGTAGAGTATTCAACCCAAATTTATTGATTCGACACAAGGGGAGCCAAAGAATATTCTCAAGTATTAGCAGTTGAGTTGTCAATTCAACCACACCTGGATAACTTAGTATCTGCAGCAAAGTATTTAGTAGCAAAGTAGTATGGAAGTAACGGTAACTGTAAAAAAGTAACGGTAGCAGTTTTGTAATAATTGTAATAGTAGCAAGGGTAAAGTGAATAAGCAAAGCACAATATGTGAAAAGCTCGTAGGCATTGGATCAGTGATGGATAATTATGTCGGATGCGATTCCTCATGTAATAGTTATAACATAGGGTGACACAGAACTAGCTCCAGTTCATCAATGTAATGTAGGCATGTATTCCGAATATAGTCATATGTGCTTATGGAAAAGAACTTGCATGACATCTTTTGTCCTACCCTCCCATGGCAGCGGGGTCCTAATGGAAACTAAGGGATATTAAGGCCTCCTTTTAATAGAGTACCAGACCAAAGCGTTAACACATAGTGAATTCATGAACTCCTCAAACTACAGTCATCACCAAGAAGTATCCTGATTATTGTCACTTTGGGGTTGTCGTATCATAACACATAATAGTTGACTATAGACTTGCAAGATAGGATCAAGAATTCACATATATTCATGAAAACATAATAGATTCAGATCTGAAATCATGGCACTAGGGCCCTAGTGACAAGCATTAAGCATAGCAAAGTCATAGCAACATCAATCTCAGAACATAGTGGATACTAGGGATCAAACCCTAACAAAGTTAACTTGATTACATGGTAAATCTCATCCAACCCATCACAGTCCAGCAAGCCTACGATGGAATTACTCACGCATGGCGGTGAGCATCATGAAATTGGTGATGGAGGATGATTGATGATGATGACGGCGATGAGTCCCCCTCTCCGGAGCCCCGAACGGACTCCAGATCAGCCCTCCCGAGAGAGATTAGGGCTTGGCGGCGGCTCCGTATCGTAAAATGCGATGAAACTTTCTCTTTGATTTTTTTTCTCCGCGAAAGCAAATATATAGAGTTGGAGTTGAGGTCGATGGACATCCAGGGGGCCCACGAGGCAGGGGGCACGCCCAGGGGGAGGGGGCAAACCCCCACCCTCGTGGACAGGGTGTGGGCCCCTTGGCCTTGATTCTTTCGCCAGTATTTTTTATATTTTCCAAAAATAATCTTCGTGGAGTTTCAGGTCATTCCGAGAACTTTTGTTTCTGCACAAAAATAACACCATGGCAGTTCTGCTGAAACAGCGTCAGTCCGGGTTAGTTTCATTCAAATTATGCAAGTTAGAGTCGAAAACAAGGGCAAAAGTGTTTGGAAAAGTAGATACGTTGGAGACATATCACCGCACACCTAGGAGCGACGGTGAACCCAGGACCAACAGCCCGACCAGGGACAACGGCAGTGGCTGCATTCCCAGAATCAGCACCACGACCAGAGACATAGCCACGAACACCCCTACCACTTGGTCGAGGCATGCGCCATGCCCCACGGCAGGCACCTGTCGAGCGCCATGCCCACGCCTGGCGATAGGCTCGGCTCCAGCAGCAGGCACCCGCCGACTCACACCCCTACGCCTGTCAATAGGCTCAGCTCCAGCGTTAGGCACCCGGCAAGCAGCGACATGATCAGAAACAGGGGTACGCCCTATATTAGAACCTCCACGGCCAGTGGCTCGTCCACGACGACTAGCAAAACGCCCACGACCACGGCCACGACCACCTACCAACCCAACACCAGCCTCGACCGTGCATTGAGCATGAGCCGCAAGCGGACCACGGGCCATGTCAACAACCCAACAACATCATACACACATGCTGGACAAATAAGAAGCAAGAACCATGTAAGCACACATCAGAGAATAGCATAACAATAGGCAGCAGAGTATAAGACACGGTACATATAATCATATACTGCATGAGCAGCATATCCAGAACACGATAAAACTTTCATTGAATAAAGGAACAACGAATAAGACCGTAACTAAATAAAGGAACAATTAATGTTTCACGCATTATTACCACCAAACACTTATTACAGTGTACATACACACGAGGATCTGAACGCAGATCAACCAGACGAAAGGAAAAATGGCTAACAAGGAAAAATGGCTGAAAAAATAGAGACAGAATGGATGGAGGGGAAGAGGACATTGGAGGCTAGCTCATACCTACAAAGGCGGATCTCAGGTCGGCGGGGGTGGCACGAATCGGTCCGGTGAGCTGCGCGCTGCTCAGGGGCAGCGCATGATCTGGCGAGCCGCGTGGTGCTCAGGGGCGGCGGACGGCGATGGAGAACAGGGGAGGATCAATCTACCTCTCTATCTCCACATGTATCTACAATGGATGCTCAACAATGAGATTCTTAAAGCCAAGATGTATCACAGAACTAACAGCAAGGAAATAGCCATTGTTCTCAGTTTTCCAGAAACAACACTGCTCACAATTTCGTAAGCTCAATACATGTGTCTATTTTCACCCGACATATCATTCACATTCACCCGACATATAATAGAGAAGAACAAGAAGGTGAGATATGAGCATAACTCAAAACCAAAAACTATAGTAGTAATCACAGACATAGCCAAGAGTGCTTAACTGCTAATGGCATATCGTCTAATCCATAAACAAATGAATCTCTATCACATAAATCTAGAGTTAATCCAGCAAATTCTCAAGAACATATTTTTATCACATAAATCTAGAGTTACACATCTAAGTAGTGTTTTCATAAAGATAAGGTGTTATTTTAAAATGAGTCAGATTGTGTACTCTCAACAGAAAGAACGATCATCTTCATTAACTGTCATATTCAACATACACTGAAGCTTAGTAAAATATTATTGGTATAATTTGCAAAAAGCAAAAATAACAGAGACAAGTCGCGTGCCTCATCTATCATTTAGGAGAGGGTTAGTATGTATATGAAGCAAATTCTCTGAGCAGCTTCTCAGAACATATTTCTACCACATAAATATAGAGTTACACATCTAAATAGATCCTAGATGCTCAAGTTTGATGTAATAGATTAGAACATGAAGCGGAGAAGGGGAGAGGAGGAACGACCTGTAGCGTCGAGGTTGATGCCCTGCTGCCCTCCTACATCGCCACAGAGCACCATCGTCACGTGCGTGGTAATAGTACCTTACATTGGAAACCCAAGGTCAGAGGGGCTGAAACTGTGGGAAGCAAAGGGGGCGAGTAGGGGGAGGGGCGTGGTGGGAGGGGGAGGGTGGGGGAGCTCACCATGGTGAGGATCTCGCGAGGAGGAGGCGCCGGTGATAGTGTAGAAGGGGACCTGGTGCTCACCGAACTCGTCGGTGTCGATATAATCAGGCGGTCCAACAACGGCGAGGGGCGAGCTCAACAAGAGGGCAGCGTGGCGACAACGAGACACGAGATGAACGGGGAGAAGTGGAATAGGAGCACGCCAATGGCGGTGGCGGCCGTAGGGAGGCGATGGGCAGTGTCGAGAGAGGGAAAGAGAGCTTGAACGGAGCGATGCGGCGGCTAGGTTTGCAATAGGAGAAGGAGACTGCAGGGGCTCATAGTGAAATTCCAAGAATGCCCTTGGTGGGTGACCAAAACTACACACGGTGGCATCCGGTTTTGGACATTGTTTTGGTCTACAGTTTCACGGTTCGATTCGATGGACGGGATCCTTCGGGGGCTTGATCAGACGATCAAAAAGGCATCAAGAACCGGATCCGACGGCCAGGAATTGCTGAGCTATGAGAATGTCCAGGTTCTCCCACTATGTATCTTATGGGATTCGTCACCCCAAGAATCAGAGTGCGGTTCCACTGTTTAATTCGTCACCCCAAGAATCAGAGTGAATAGCATAAAACTATCACAATTCACATTAGGGTTCCAAAAAACTATCAAAATTTTGTTTGTGACTAGTAACTACCAGAACCGGCATCCGCTATTTCAAAAAACCCAAAACACCCATTGCTAAGAAATTAAACTGGTTTATGACAGGTTGGACTCACACCTAAACGAACCGTCTATTTGACCGTTTGATTTACCGTTAACTGACATGTGGGACCACATGTCAGTTATATCTTCCTTCTTCTCCTCCCTTCTCTTTATATCTCTCCGTGCGAGCCCGCCCGATATGCACCGGTTGCCCCTCCTCCTCCTTCCCTCCTTCCCCTTTCCGTGAGCTAGCCCTCCTTCCCCCGGCCCGACCGTCCTCCTCTCTCTCCCCTCTAGCCGGAGCACGACCTCCAGCAGGGCGGTGGTGTGCTGATACGTCTCCGTCGTATCTACTTTTCCAAACACTTTTGCCCTTGTTTTGGACTCTAACTTGTATGATTTGAATGGAACTAACCCGGACTGACGCTGTTTTCAGCAGAACTGCCATGGTGTTGTTTTTTGTGCAGAAAACAAAAGTTCTCGGAATGACCTGAAACTCCACGGAACACCTTAGAAAAAATAAAAAAAATCATCGCCAAAGATGAAGGCCAGGGGGCCCACACCCTGTCCATGAGGGTGGGGGCGCCCTCCCCCCTGGGCGCACCCCCTACCTCGTGGGCCCCCTGGTGGCCCTCCGACGCCAACTCCAACTCCATATATTGGCTTTCGGGGAGAAAAAAATCAGAGAGAAGAAATCATCGCGTTTTACGATACGGAGCCACCTCCAAGCCCTAATCTCTCTCGGGAGGGCTGATATGGAGTCCGTTCAGGGCTCCAGAGAGGAGGATTCGTCACCGTCGTCATCATCAACCATCCTCCATCACCAATTTCATGATGCTCACCGCCGTGCGTGAGTAATTGCATCGTAGGCTTGGTGGACGGTGATGGGTTGGATGAGATTTATCATGTAATCGAGTTAGTTTTGTTAGGGTTTGATCCCTAGTATCCATTATGTTCTGAGATTGATGTTGCTATGACTTTGCTATGCTTAATGCTTGTCACTAGGGCCCGAGTGCCATGATTTCAGATCTGAACCTATTATGTTTTCATGAATATATGTGTGTTCTTGATCCTATCTTGCAAGTCTATAGTCACCTACTATGTGTTATGATCCGGCAACCCCGAAGTGACAATAATCGGGACCACTCCCGGTGATGACCATAGTTTGAGGAGTTCATGTATTCACTATGTGCTAATGCTTTGTTCCGGTTCTCTATTAAAAGGAGGCCTTAATATCCCTTAGTTTCCAATAGGACCCCACTGCCACGGGATGGTAGCACAAAAGATGTCATGCAAGTTCTTTTCCATAAGCACGTATGACTATATACGGAATACATGCCTACATTACATTGATGAACTGGAGCTAGTTCTATGTCACCCTATGTTATGACTGTTACATGACGAACCGCATCCGGTATAATTATCCATCACTTGTCCGGTGCCTACGAGTTTTCCATATACTGGTTCTTGCTTATTTACTTTTCCGTTGCTACTGTTACAATCACTACAAAATACCAAAAACATTACTTTTGCTGTCTTTACTTTTGTTACCGTTACCACCAGTATCATATTACTTTGCTACTAAACACTTTGCTGCAGATATTAAGTTTCCGGGTGTGGTTGAATTGACAACTCAGCTGCTAATACTTGAGAATATTCTTTGGCTCCCCTTGTGTCGAATCAACAAATTTGGGTTGAATACTCTACCCTTGAAAACTGTTGCGATCCCCTATACTTGTGGGTTATCAAGACCTATTTCTGGCGCCGTTGCCGGGGAGGCTCACGCAAGCAAGTCAACTATACCAAGTACCCTTCGCAATCCCTATCTCTCGCATTACATTATTTGCCATTTGCCTCTCGTTTTCCTCTCCCCCACTTCACCCTTGTCGTTTTATTTGCCCTTCCTCCATTCATGTGCCTTCTTTTTGCTTGCATCTTCGCTTGCTCAAAGTTTATGGATCCTCATCCACTTGCTAATCTCTTTAAGAAATCCAATTATGATGAACCTATTGCTAGTGAATTGAGTGCACTAGATTATCTTTATGAGGTTTTGCCTGAAATTCGTGAATCTAAAAATTGTGATGAAGTACTTTATGAAGTGATTAACGATAGGTCTTTGAATAAAAAGCATGATTGTAATGATTTTACCATAAATTCTATTGATGTCAATTGTGCTAAAAATATGCAAAACCCTAAGCTTGGGGATGCTAGTTTTGCTATGTCCTCTACTTGTTGCAATGATCATGATTGGGGTGATTCTTCTTATGATCTTGAAAATTTATTTAATTCCCATGATGAAGATGAGATTGATAATAGTGTTTGCAATAATATTGAAAGTGGGTTTGGAAGGGTGTCAACTTTAGGTCCCACATATTTGGATAATTTTCAATCTTATGAAGTTTTTGATAAAAGTGGGTTTGGAGAGGTCATGACTTTAGTTAATATTAATCCCACTATTTCAGAAGAGTGTCAACTTCGCATGCATGTGGATCGTGTTGAGAATATGTTATGTGATAGCTATATTGTTGAATTTTCTTATGATCCTACATGTAATTATTATGGGAGAGGAAAATATGGTTATAGAAATTTTCATGTTACTAAATTACCTCTCGTTATGTTAAGATTGTTATTGTTCCTTTCCTCTTCCTTGCATATGCTAGTTTTTGCTTGCTACGATAATTTGTTTGCCTATAATATGCCTATGCATAGGAAGTACGTTAGAATTAAGTGTGTTTGTTACATGTTTCATGATGCTCTCTTTGCGCTTCAATTCTTGTCTTTCTTGTGAGCATCATTGAAATTATCAATGCCTAGCTAGGGGCGTTAAACGATAGCGCTTGTTGGGAGGCAACCCAATTTTATTTTCTGTTTTTCTGTTTTTGCTTCTATTTAGGAATAAATAATCCATCTACCTTATGTTTAGATGTGGTTTTATATTTTAATTAGTGTTTGTGCCAAGTAGAACCTATAGGATAACCTACGATGATAGTTGATTTGATTCTGCTGAAAAAAGAAACTTTGCGCGCACGAATATAATTGTGTTAAATCACAGGAATGTGCTTTTGCGTTGATTCTTTTTGCTGATGTTCAATAAAAAAATTGTCCAGGAATTCCTATTTTGGTAGAAGTTTTAGAGTTCTAGAAGTTTGCGTTAGTTACAGATTTCTACAGACTGTTCTGTTTTTGACAGATTCTGCTTTTCTTGTGTTGTTTGCTTATTTTGATGAATCTATGGCTAGTAAAATAGTTTATAAACCATAGAGAAGTTGGAATAGAGTAGGTTTAACACCAATATAAATTAAGAATGAGTTCATTACAGTACCTTGAATCAGTCTTTTGTTTTCTTTCTCTAACGGGGCTCACGAGATTTCTGTTGAGTTTTGTGTTGTGAAGTTTTCAAGTTTTGGGTGAATTCTTTTGATGGATTATGGAACAAGGAGTGGCAAGAGCCTAAGCTTGAGGATGCCCATGGCACCCCCAAGATAATCCAAGGACACCAAAAATTCAAAGCTTGGGGATGCCCCGGAAGGCATCCCCTCTTTCGTCCACTTCCATTGGTAATTTACTTGGAGCTATATTTTTATTCACCAACATGATATGTGTTTTGCTTGGAGCGTCTTGTATTATTTGTGTCTTTGCTTGTTAGTTTACCACAATCATCCTTGCTGTACACACCTTTTGAGAGAGCCATACATGATTTGGAATTTGTTAGAATACTCTATGTGCTTCACTTATATCTTTTGAGCTTGATAGTTTTGCTCATAGTGCTTCACTTATATCTTTTGAGCATGATAATTTTTGCTCATAGTGCTTCACTTATATCTTTTAGAGAATGGTGGTGGATTTGTTTTAAAGAAACTATTGATCTCTCATGCTTCACTTAGATTATTTTGAGAGTCATTAATAGCATGGTAATTTGCTTAATGTTAATATACTTGGTGTTCAAGATATGTGAAACTTTCTTTTGAGTGCGTTGAATACTAAGATAAGTTTGATGCTTGATAATTGTTTTGAGATATGGAGGTGATAATATCAAAGTCGTGCTAGTTGGGTGATTATGAATTTGAGAAATACTTGTGTTGAAGTTTGCAAGTCCCGTAGCATGCACATATGGTTAAAGTTGTGTAACAAATTTGAAACATGAAGTGTACCTGGCTTGTGCATCCTTATGAGTGGCGGTCGGGGACGAGCGATGGTCTTTTCCTACCAATCTATCCCCCTAGGAGCATGCGTGTAGTACTTGATTTTTGATGACTTCTAAATTTTTGCAATAAGTATATGAGTTCTTTTGACTAATGTTGAGTCCATGGATTATACGCACTCTCACCTTTTCGCCTTTGCTAGCCTCTTCAGTACCGTGCATTGCCCTTTCTCACCTTGAGAGTTGGTGCAAACTTCGCCGGTGCATCCAAATCCCGTGATACGATTCGCTCTATCACACATAAACCTCCTTATATCTTCCTCAAAACAGCCACCATACCTACCTATCATGGCATTTCCATTATCATTCCGAGATATATTGCCATGCGACTTCCACCATCATCATCATCATGACATACATTACTTTTGTCATATTGCCATTGCATGATCATGTAGTTGACATCGTATTTGTGGCAAAGCCACCATGCATTATTTTCCATACATGTCACTCTTGATTCATTGCACCATCCCGGTACACCGCCGGAGGCATTCATATAGAGTCATATCTTGTTCGAAGTTTCGACTTGTAATCCTTATGTTGTAACCAATAGAAGTGTGATGATCATCATTATTAGAGCATTGCCCAAATAAAATAAAATAAAAGGGAGAAAGGCCAAAAGAAAAAGAAAAAGAAAAATAAAGGCCCAAATATATATATATATAAGGGTAATGCTACTATCTCTTTTTCCACACTTGTGCTTCAAAGTAGCACCTCGTTGTTCATGTAGTGAGTCTCATATATTGTGCTTCAAAGTAGCACCTTGTTCCTCATGTGAGTCTCATAAAGTTGTCATTTTTCATACTAGTGGGAATTTTTCATTATAGAACTTGGCTTGTATATTCCTACGATGGGCTTCCTCAAATGCCCTAGGTCTTCATGAGCAAGCGAGTTGGATGCACACCCACTAGTTTTCTTTTGTTGAGCATTCATAGCTCTAGTGCATCCGTTGCACGGCAATCCCTACTCCTCATGTTGACATCAATTGATGGGCATCTCCATAGCCCGTTGATTAGCCTCGTCAATGTGAGACTTTCTCCTTTTTTGTCTTCTCCACACAATCCCCATTGTCGGTGTCAAAACCGGCGGATCTCGGGTAGGGGGTCTCGAACTATGCGTCTAGGCGGATGGTAACATGAGACAAGGGACACGATGTTTTTACCCAGGTTCGGGCCCTCTCGATGGAGGTAAAACCCTACTCCTGCTTGATTAATATTGATGATATGGGTAGTACAAGAGTAGATCTACCACGAGATCAGAGAGGCTGATCCCTAGAAGATAGCCTATGGTATGATTGTTGTTCGTCCTACGGACTAAAACCCTCCGGTTTATATAGGCACCAAAGAGGGTTAGGGTTACACAGAGTCGGTTACAATGGTAGGAGATCTACATATCCGTATCGCTAAGCTTGCCTTCCACGCCAAGGAAAGTCTCATCCGGACACGGGACGAAGTCTTCAATCTTGTATCTTCATAGTCCAGGAGTCCGGCCAAAGGTGATAGTTCGGCTATCCGGACACCCCCTAATTCGGGACTCCCTCAGTAGCCCCCGAACCAGGCTTCAATGACGACGAGTCCGGCGCGTAGATTGTCTTCGGCATTGCAAGGCGGGTTCTTCTCCAAATCCTATGTACCTGTTGAATACCGTACGGCTCCTTATAAATATTGCGCTCCTCGGCTTCCACGCCCAATAATGGTCATCTTCCACGTGTAGAACGAATGCGAAAAGCCAGGGTATTTTTACTTTTACCCCCTAGCTGCGCAAATGAGCTGCCTATAAAAGAGATGAGGATATAGATCCGAATCACACCATCCCCCCTTCGCGAGCATTCATCGGAGCGCATCTGACAGAAATCCATTCCATCATGGACAGTCGACGTGGCTCCTCCTCTCGCCCTTCCAGCCCTCAGCCTAGAGATTGGGAGAGATGCTCCATCCCGCACAGCAAGCTAGTGGCGCTCCAAACCAAGGGATTTCTTCCCCCAGCCTTCATGGTTCCGGTTCGAGTCGGACTCGCCACCTATAAGGGCGGAAAGCAAGCGGAGAGCGTCCCCAGTCCCTCCAAAGGAGAGCGGGTATGCCTTGTCCCTTATTTGATAAGAGGGCTCGGATTTCCAATTCATCCGTTTCTCCGGGGGCTCCTGGAGTTCTACGGCCTCCAGTTGCACAACCTTACGCCTGCGTCCATTTTGCATATTGCGGGCTTTGTGGCCCTTTGCGAGCTGTTTTTGGGCATCGAGGCTCATTTTGTGCTGTGGAAGAAGCTGTTCTGCCTTGTGCCCCGTTCTCAAGAGGGGTCAATATATCAAGTGGGCGGAGCCAAACTATGGCGCATCGCTGGGACCGGATATCTATCCGGAACCCCGAAGAAGGTGTCCAAAGACTAGCCTTTGGAATGGTTTTATATAGAAGATGTCCCCCTATCGGACCCTGTTCGGATCGGCCTCCCTGAGTTCAATGATGCTCCTTTGAAGAAACGCCTAAGCTGGCATCCACGGAGCCCTCAGAAGGAAAATGACAGGGACGTCCTTTACCTGATGAGCCGAATTAGGTTGTTAGCTCATTCCGGACTAACCATGATTGGGGTCATGGCCACATGCATTATGCGGGGGGTGCAGCCGCTCCAGTATAGAGGCCACCCCATGTGGGATTTCAACGGGGAGGATGATGCCACCCGCTGCGGCCGTAAGGGGCCGGGATCGGTCGCCGATCTGATGAAGATCTTGTCCGCATTGTACAAGGGAGAAGAGGAGGAATTTCTTCGCGTCAATCCGCAGGACGAAGTTTCGATGTACAATCCTCCAAGCTGGGTAAGCGGACATTTCTTTTTGCCCATCCGATCCATGTTCCCATAGTCAAGTATCTCATTTTGCAATTTCGACGCAGGAACTGCGCGAGGCCGTAAGGGATATAAACAGCCCGCCTCCACAACCCGAGGATCCGGAACGGTTCATCGATCCGGCCTCCCAAGAGGATCCGGACATATCGGTGGAGCTGATTGATGGGGTATTTCACCAACTGAGCATTGATAATGCCTTGGTCGCCATTACGGCCGATTACCCCGAAATACTTCCAGCCTCACAGGTAAATGAGACCGAAGTCCCAATACTTTGAAAATGACCCATCCGTGCTTATTTTTAATCACCGCATACCAATGGTGTTTCGCATGGGAAGTCCTTGAGGCAGAAGGCCGAGCCTGCGGCGGCTAGTCAACAAGGGACAGCAAGGCCCAACAGGCTGAAAAGGAGTGCGGTCCAGATTGAGACGCCGGTGCAACAGTATGGCGTGTCATCTTACTCCCAGGTTTTATTCCCGGAAGGCATACTAACACTTGTGCACTTTTCAGGAAAAAGAGCGCTCGCCGGACTGTATCCGAAGAGGTTGCCCATCGAGCCTCCGTCAGCCAGGCTCCAACGCCAGGTCCAGAAGCGGAGGCGGACACGAGGCGTGCGTCGGACGATCCTCCGACAGAGGAAGCCGACAGGTTATTTGCCACCAATTCCGAGGTGGAAAGTGCCATGAATCACAGGCGTCGTCGGACAGTTCTTCGTGATGCATGTTTCTCCCCAGAGGCATTGGATGCCTTCAATTCGGGAGATGCGCACCTCCGTGCCGCTCAAAATGGTCTAGCTAGAGCCACGGAGCAGTATGTAAAAGACATACGAGTGAGAAAATTTGACAGTTATATATGCCAGTAGCCCCCGGGACTTGAAATAGTTAGAATAACTGATTTAAGGATCATTTATTATGCAGGATCTTACAAAAAAGAATACCCAACTGTCCCAAGAGCTGGATGAGTGCAAAGCCCAACTTGAGGCCGCACTAGCCGCGGCGGGGGAAGCCAAAGAGACCCCCTCTGGTAATTTATGCTTCAAAAGATAAGTAGTTTGTGAAGTGTGACATGTGTATAAGTCTGACAATAACATTGCGGATGGCGCCGGGGTAGATCCGGACAAGAAACAACTCTTGCGCTAGTTAAAGGCCGGCGAGAACGTGCTTACGAGGGTGAGGTAGGAGAAAAATAATCTCCAAGATGCCAACACCCGGCTGGGTGAGGAACTAAAGGATGTTCGTGCCCAGCTGTCTGACTCCGTTAAGGAGAATCGGCGGCTTCGACGCGACATGTTTAGTAAGTGCTTGAACGAACTTTGAAAAAAGAGTTCGGCGAGGAAGTCGAATAACAGAGTTATGTCTGTAGGTATGCTCACAGGTCATCCTGTAGAGGAAATGCCCGGTTCTATGGGTGACCTTCTTCCCGAGCTCTTACAGCTGCATGAACAAGTTCGGCAGGTGATGAAAGGCGTCGCCCAGGCCTTGTGGCCATCTGTCTCCCTACCCGAATGCCTTGGAGAGCTTGCAGAGAGGCTTTAGGGAGCGCGGAGGCGCTTCCGATTATGGAAGATATCGGCCTGCCGTCAAGGCGCCAGGGAGGCCTGGGCCATGGTGAAGACGTGGTACACGAAGGCTGACCCAAACCACATGGCCGAGGTCGGACTTGTGGGGCCCGATGGGAAGGAGATCCCTGTGAGCTTAGTGTACGGCCAAGTAGAGTTGGTCGCAAAGTATTCCCAGTTGGACTGTAAACTAGACAGCCTATTAGATGGCATTGAAGAGGAATGCAATCCGTCGAATTGACTATGTAATTTAAGATGACATGTAAAAAGCCTTCTAGCCGGATTGTAGATCGTTTTTCATAGCGGACCTTTTCGCTTCAACCTCGGGACCCAATAGTCCGGAGTGTGTCCGAATACCCTTGCGGTTATATAAGAACCGGGGCATGCGTGGAGACCAGGCGTAGGGGTCATTAGTGCTTTATCATAAAAGTGCCCAACTAGTTATGTTATATTACATGGTTAGTAAGAAACATCTTCCAGGGAGAATAGTTCCGTTAGGGGTTCCTTTCCCTGGGAGGCATGCCCTAAATTGCATGTCTGGACTGCGAAAAAAGCAGAAAAACATCTGGGGGCAGATTAATAAATAGGTAAGAAATCGTCTTTTAGTTCACGGACCGAATATTCCCTTAAGAACGCTAGCTTTCGGCTTCACCCAGTCTGAGGTACACATCCGGCTGACCCGGCAGTAACAATCGCAGAGGTGCTCCCTTTACCACCTAGCTGAACAATCGGGAACGTAGGGGTAAGCACAGGAGCCAGGCAACCCAGCTTGGCCAAAACTTAACTCATATCGATGCATATAATGGTGAATAAAAGGTACATTCAGAAGTGTGACACATGTGTTGGGCATGAAGCCCGTATAAATAAGCTTCTATTAAAGAAGCCCCCAGGTATAATGAGCGCGGATAGCGCGTCAAGCGTGTGTGAACAATGCGCAAACAAGCCTTCAAAGGCTGTAAGAGAAAAGGAGGGAAAAGGAGAGAAACAGAAGACAGCTACTATGTAAAACATAGACGGAGGAAGGAGACGAACTCAGAATCCAGCGCTAGGCATAGAATCTTCAGAGACGGGCTGCGTTCCATGGGTTCGGCTCGAGTCGGTTATCCGATGCATCTCGCAGACGGTACGCTCCACCGGTCAGGACTTGGTCGATGATAAAGGGACCTTCCCATTTGGGCTTGAGTTTGTCCTTTTTCTTGTCCGGCAGGCGTAGAACTAACTCGCTAACATTGTAAGTTTTGGCCCGTAGTTCTCTGCTTTGATATCTTCGAGCTTGCTGTTGATAGAATGCGGAACGGGCTTTTGCCACGTCACGCTCCTCCTCCAATGCGTCCAAACTGTCCTGCCGATCGAGCTCAGCTTCTCTTTCTTCGTACATGCGCACGCGAGGTGAGTCATGAATTATGTCGCAGGGCAGAACTGCCTCTGCGCCGTATACCATAAAGAATGGTGTAAATCCGGTGGTGCGATTCGGAGTGGTCCGCAGCCCCCAGAGTACGGAGTCGAGCTCCTCTACCCAGTGCGTGTTAGATTCCTTGAGGGACCGCACTAATCTGGGTTTGATGCTGCTCATGATTAGACCATTTGCTTGCTCGACTAGACCGTTAGTTTGAGGGTGATAGACTGAAGCATAGTCGAGCTTGATGCCCATGTTTTTGCACCAGAGTTTGACCTCGTCGGCCGTAAAGTTCGTGCCGTTATCAGTGATGATGCTATGGGGGACGCTGTAACGGTGTACGACCCCTGATATGAAGTCTATCACCGGTCCGGATTCGGCCGTCTTAACAGGTTTGGCCTCTATCCATTTGGTGAATTTATCCACCATGACCAGTAGGTATTTTTGCTTGTGGGTTCCTCCTTTAAGGGGTCCAACCATGTCAAGCCCCCAGACCGCGAAGGGCCAGGTTATGGGTATAGTTTTGAGGGCGGTGGGTGGCATGTGGCTTTGATTAGCAAAGAGCTGGCAACCGACGCATCGTTGGACTAAGTCCTGAGCATCTGCCCGGGCCGTCGGCCAATAAAATCCTGTACGGAAGGCCTTGCCTACAAGGGCCCGGGCTGCGGCGTGGTGCCCGCCGAGTCCGGCATGAATTTCAGCCAGAAGATTCCGCCCTTCCTCTTCGGAGATACACCTTTGAAGGACTCCGGTTGTGCTTTTCTTGTAAAGCTCTCCCTCATGGACCTTATAGGCTTTAGATCGCCGCACTATGCAGCGGGCCTCGTTTTGGTCCTCGGGAAGTTCCTGCCTGGTTAGGTAGGCTAGGAATGGTTCCGTCCACGGGGCAATGACTGCCATTATTACGTGGGCTGAGGATGTTACTTCATTGGCAGAACCACCAATTGTGTCAGAATGTTCGGTGTCGGGCAGTGCGGTTGGGTCCGGGTTGTTATTTCCGGATTCCCCCTCCCATAGTACGGATGGCTTGAACGGCCTCTCTAGGAAGATGTTGGGAGGGACGGCATCGCGCTTTGCGCCAATGCGTGCCAATACGTCTGCTGCCTGGTTGTTATCCCGGGCTATATGGTGAAATTCGAGCCCCTCAATCTGAGCTGACATTTTTAGGACGGCGTTGCGATAAGCTGCCATTTTCGGATCCTTGGCATCGAAGTCTCCATTTATTTGCGATATCGCGAGGTTTGAATCCCCGCGCACCTCTAGGCGTTGAATGCCCATGGAGACTGCCATCCGGAGGCCAAGTAGAAGGGCCTCGTATTTGGCTGCATTGTTGGAGTCCGTATACATTATCTAGAGTACGTATTGAACCGTATCTCCGGTTGGGGACGTCAGAACGACGCCAGCCCCCAGATCAGCCAACATTTTGGAGCCGTCGAAGTGCATGATCCAGTTGGAATATGTGTCGTACTCTTTAGGGAGTTCGGCTTTAGTCCATTCGGCAACGAAGTCGGCCAAAACTTGCAACTTAATAGCTCGCCGTGGCTTATAGGTTATGTCGAACGGGAGGAGCTCAATGGCCCATTTGGCAATCTGGCCCGTCGCGTCGCGGTTGTTTATAATGTCATTAAGAGGTACTTCGGAGGCTATTGTTATCGAACACTCTTGAAAGTAGTGTCGCAGCTTCCGGGATGCCATGAACATCGTGTACGCTATCTTTTGATAATGCGGGTACCGTGACTTGCGTGGAGTTAGGACAGTGGACACATAGTAAACTGGGTTTTAAAGGGGGAACTTGTGTCCGTCCGTTTCTCGTTCGACAACGAGTACCGCGCTTACAACTTGATGAGTTGTCGCGATATATAATAGCATTGGTTCGCCCATGTTGGGCGTGGTCAGGACCGGGTTTGTTGCCAATATGGCTTTTATTTCTTCGAGTCCGGCCGTGGCGGCATCCGTCCACTCGAAGTGTTCGATGCGTCGGAGGAGGCGATAAAGGGGTAATGCCTTTTCTCCCGAACGGGAGATAAAGCGGCTTAGAGCCGCCATGCATCCAGTCAATTTTTGTATTTGTTTGAGGTCCTTTGGGATATACAATTGTGATAGAGGTCGGATCTTGGCTGGGTTTGCTTCAATTCCTCTGTCAGATACAATGAAGCCCAAGAGCTTTCCGGCTGGTACGCCGAAAACGCATTTTTCTGGGTTGAGCTTGATGTCATATGTTCGGAGATTATCGAATGTGAGCCTCAAGTCGTCTACTAGAGTTTCGACATGCTTGGTTTTAACGACCACATCGTCTATGTATGCCTCCACTGTTTTGCCGATCTGGTTTGCCAGACATGTCTGAATCATGCGCTGATATGTTGCGCCGGTGTTTTTGAGCCCGAAGGGCATTGTGTTGAAGCAGAATGGGCCGTATGGGGTGATGAATGCCGTTGCGGCTTGGTCGGGCTCTGCCATCTTAAATTGGTGGTAGCCGGAGTATGCATCGAGGAAGCACAATGAATCGTGTCCTGCGGTAGCGTCGATAATTTGATCGATGCGGGGGAGGGGGAAGGGATCCTTTGGGCAAGCCTTGTTAAGGTCCTTGAAATCGACGCATAGGCGCCAGGATTTGTCCTTCTTTGGTACCATCACCAGGTTTGCTAGCCAGTCCGGATGTTTTATATCTCTGATGAATCCGGCCTCCAATAGTTTGGCTAGCTCCTCTCCCATGGCCTGTCTCTTGGGTTCGGAGAAACGCCGAAGAGCTTGTTTGACTGGCTTGAATCCTTTTAGGATGTTTAGGCTGTGCTCGGCCAGCCGGCGTGGGATTCCTGGCATGTCTGAAGGGTGCCAGGCAAAAATGTCCCAATTTTCGCGTAGGAATTCTCGTAGTGCGGCGTCTACATCAGGGTTTAATTGTGCCCCGATGGAGGCCGTTTTTGTAGGGTCCGTTGGATGGACTTGGAATTTGACTATTTCGTCCGCTGGTTTAAAGGAGGTGGACTTGGATCTCTTATCGAGTATCACATCGTCCCTATTCACCGTGGAGCGCAGCGCAGTGAGTTCCTCGGCCGCTAGGGCTTCGGATAGTGCCTCAAGGGCCAGTGCGGCTGTCTTGTTTTCGGCGCGGAGTGCTATGTCCGGGTCACTAGCAAGAGTGATGATTCCGTTGGGCCCGGGCATTTTGAGCTTCATGTACCCGTAATGGGGTATAGCTTGAAAAATTGTGAATGCCTCTCGCCCTAATAGAGCGTGATATCCGCTGCTGAACGGGGCCACTTGGAACGTGACCTCCTCGGACCTGTAATTATCCGGCGTGCCGAACACCACATCCAGTGTGATTTTTCCTGTACAGCATGCTTCCCGACTGGGGATTATTCCTCTAAAGGTTGTGCTGCTTCGCTCAATGCGGCTCCAGTCTATTTCCATTTTTCGGAGGGTTTCCTCGTAAATGAGGTTCAATTTGCTGCCACCGTCCATGAGTACCTTGGTAAGGCGAAAGCCATCCACTATTGGACCAAGGACCAATGCGGCTGGTGCTCGGGCTGTTCGGAATTTAGGTTCGTCACTGGCATTAAAGGTAATAGCCGTGTCACTCCATGGGTTTATTGTTGCTACTTGGTAGACTTCGCCAAGGCTGCGGAGTGTTCGTTTCCGCATATTATTTGATGCGGAAGTCTCGAAGACTGTTAATACCGTACTGGTATCCCTGGGCTGGTGCTCTGGAGTTAGAAGCTCTTCGCCACTTTTGGCCACCTGCCGTAGTATCCAACATGCTCTAAGGCTATGAGTTGGAGTGCGCCCTCTATACTATGAATTTTGCAGGGTCCATTGAGCCATCCCTCCAGTACGGTTCCATGCCCTATAGAGGGTTCTTGCTTTTTGGTATTTAACCCGGGTGCCTGTCGATGATGCACCCTTTTATTTTGGACTGGGGTTGTATTCAGGGCCGGATTGTCCCAAAAATTGATTTTGGTTTTCCAGGCGCTTTCCATCGCACAGTACTTTTGTACTATGGACGCCAAGTCAGCCAAGCGTGTAATTTCGCGACGACTTACGGCGTTGAGGATTCCCTTGTCCATGCAATTATTGTAGAAGAATGAAATTGTGTCCTCCTCATGGCAATCCTTTATCCTGTTCATGACCATGAGGAATCTGGCCCAGTAATGGTGTACTATTTCTGCGGGCTCTTGCCGGATTTGGGATAGATCGCTTATGTTTGGGTGGGCGGGTGGAATTAAATTCGGAACCCCGTCCAATCTAAGACTCAGGGGCCAAGAAGTTTCCGAACTTGGAAGCTTGGGTTCTTGGATGTTGTCCAATGAATCTAGCCCGCTGCCTGATTTTAGGTTCAGGGCTTGAGTGATGTCCTCCCCTCCGCGGGAATCCGGCATGGAGGGATCGAGAATCCAGACATAGCTAGTCCTTAAAATAGAGGAAGGGTTGCCGTATTGTTCCTCAAACACAGCAACGCGGTGGGTAACCTGGGGAGAGTTGATCTCTCTCATATCGGGTTTAGGCCCAATCTGATCGTAGTCTGTAGCGACTCCCAGGGCGTCGATGTGATCCAAGAGCTTGTTTAAGGAAGAGAGCTCCATCGGATCTAACTGCTCGGTGAGTTCCGAGTTAACATGAAGATTGCTTTCAATGACCCGAGAAGTCATCGTCGGCGCGGTGGCCGAACAGGCGGTCATAAGAAAACCGCCTAGCCGGAGAGTTTGGCCTATGGCCAAAGCTCTTTTAGCATCAGTGCCGTCTTTAAAGACGGTATGAGGCATTCTTCCTGATGGTGACGGCACAGAGGAACTCTCAATGAAAGCACCAATGTCGGTGTCAAAACCGGCGGATCTCGGGTAGGGGGTCCCGAACTGTGCGTCTAGGCGGATGGTAACAGGAGACAAGGGACACGATGTTTTTACCCAGGTTTGGGCCCTCTCGATGGAGGTAAAACCCTACTCCTGCTTGATTAATATTGATGATATGGGTAGTACAAGAGTAGATCTACCACGAGATCAGAGAGGCTGAACCCTAGAAGCTAGCCTATGGTATGATTGTTGTTCGTCCTACGGACTAAAACCCTCCGGTTTATATAGGCACCAAAGAGGGTTAGGGTTACACAGAGTCGGTTACAATGGTAGGAGATCTACATATCCGTATCGCCAAGCTTGCCTTCCACGCCAAGGAAAGTCTCATCCGGACACGGGACGAAGTCTTCAATCGTGTATCTTCATAGTCCAGGAGTCCGGCAAAGGTGATAGTTCGGCTATCCGGACACCCCCTAATCCGGGACTCCCTCACCCATCATCATATTCTATTCCACCCATAGTGCTATATCCATGGATCACGCTCATGTATTGCGTGAAGGTTGAAAAAGTTTGAGATTATTTAAGTATGAAACAATTGCTTGGCTTGTCATCGGGGGTATAGAAGTTGGGAACATCTTTGTGTGACGAAAATGAAGCACAGCCTAACTATATGATTTTGTAGGGATGAACTTTCTTTTGCCATGTTATATTGAGACGACATGATTGCTTTGATTCGTATGCTTGAAGTATTATTATTTTTGTGTCAATATGAACTTTTGTCTTAAATCTTTCGGATCTGAATATTCATATCAAAATTAAGAAGATTTACATTAAAATTATGCCAAAGTATCACTCCGCATCAAAAATTCTTTTTTATCATTTACCTACTCGAGGACGAGCAGGAATTAAGCTTGGGGATGCCTGATACGTCTCCAACGTATCTATAATTTTTGATTGCTCCATGCTACTTTATCTACTGTTTTGGACCATATTGGGCTTTATTTTCCACTTTTATATTACTTTTGGGACTAACCTATTAACCGGAGGCCCAGCCCAGAATTGCTATTTTTTGCCTATTTCAGTGTTTCGAAGAAACGGAATATCAAACGGAGTCCAAACGGAATGAAACCTTCGGGATCGTGATTTTCCAACCGAACATGATCCAGGAGACTTGGACCCTACTCCAAGAAGTGCCAGAGGTGGGCCCCCTGGGCGTGCCCCCCTGCCTCGTGGGCCCCCTGACGCTCCACCGACGTACTCCTTCCTCCTGTATATACCTACGTATCCCCGAACGATCAGAACAGGAGCCAAAAACCTAATTCCACCGCCGCAACCTTCTGTATCCACGAGATCCCATCTTGGGGCCTTTTCTAGAGCTCCGCCGGAGGGGGCATCCACCACGGAGGGCTTCTACATCATCACCATAGCCCCTCCAATGAAGTGTGAGTAGTTTACTTCAGACCTTCGGGTCCATAGCTAGTAGCTAGATGGCTTCTTCTCTCTTTTTGGATCTCAATACAATGTTCTCCCCCTCTCTCGTGGAGATCTATTCGATGTAATCTTATTTTTGCGGTGTGTTTGTTGAGACCGATGAATTATGGGTTTATGATCCAATATTATCTATGGAAAATATTTGATTCTTCTCTGAATTCTTTTATGTATGATTGAGTTATCTTTGCAAGTCTCTTCGAATTATACTTTTTGGTTTGGCCAACTAGATTGGTAGTTCTTGCAATGGGAGAAGTGCTTAGCTTTGGGTTCAATCTTGTGGTGTCCTTACTCAGTGACAAAAAGAGTTGCAAGGCACGTATTGTATTGTTGCCATCGAGGATAACAAGATGGGGTTTTTATCATATTGCATGAATTTATCCCTCTACATCATGTCATCTTGCTTAAGGCGTTACTCTGTTTTTAACTTAATACTCTAGATGCATGCTGGATAGCGGTCGATGAGTGGAGTAATAGTAGTAGATGCAGAATCGTTTCAATCTACTTGTTTTGGACGTGATGCCTATATACATGATCATTGCCTAGATATACTCATAACTATGCTCAATTCTGTCAATTGCTCAACAGTAATTTGTTCACCCACCGTAGAATCTCTATGCTCTTGAGAGAAGCCACTAGTGAAACCTATGGCCCTCGGGTCTATTCTCATCATATCAATCTCTATCACTTTATTTACTTGCTTTGTTTTTACTTTGCCTTTTACTTTTACTTTGCATCTATCTATCAAAAATACCAAAAATATTATTTATCATCTCTATCAGATCTCACTATCATAAGTGACCGTGAAGGGATTGACAACCCCTAATCGCGTTGGTTGCGAGTTCCTATCGTTTTGTGTAGGTACGAGTGTCAGGACCCCGACTCGATGTCACATTGATCTAGCCGGTAACACCTCATATCACTTTGCGGCCTCACGCACGGTATTCCCACGGGTGTCGCCTTACCTTTGCCCGGGACCGTTTGCGCCTTTTGGCACACGTATATGACAGTGTCGCTAGCATCCATATGATAAGGAGCCCGGGCTGACATGGCTAGTCGTAAACCCAAAGTGACACAGACTTACAGGGACAGGCATCCATGACCCAGCATCGAACGTGTCGGTCATCAGCGAGTGAATCCAGGCTGTAGCACTGGGCTAGCAGGACTCCGGTGAACCGGGCTGTAGCGGGCTAACAGGACTCCGGTATTCATCGCGTGACATTTCCCCGAAGGGACAGACACAGGAACGAAGAAGGACACATGCCGGCCAGCCTAAGTGTTCCGGAGCAGTAGCAAGCTACCATGGCTCAGTGGAAACACTAGGAGACATTTCCCGGTAAGAGAGGCTACTAAGGATAAACAACTAGATAGCCAGATCCCACACATATCAAGCATTTCAATAACATACACACAATATGCTCGATATGTGCAAATACAACATGGCATCACAACATGACTCTACGACTCAAGTATTTATTCATTAGGCTCCGAGGAGCGAGATATTACAAACAGGGGTCTCATGACCCAACAATCAGAGCATACAAATCAAAGCACAAGCGGAAGCTATCATGTCTGAGTACAGACATCTATAAATGAAAAAGGCTGAGAAGCCTGTCTATCTACCAGATCCTGCCGAGGGCACAAGATCGTAGCTGAGGTATCAAGCTAAACGTCGAAGTTCACGTGGAACTACTAGTGAGACTGAAGTCTCTCTGCAAAAACATAAAATAGGCAAACGTGAGTACAAATGTACCCAGCAAGACTTACATCAGAGCTAACTACATATGCATCATTATCAACAAAGGGATGGTGGGGTTTAACTGCAGCAAGCCAGCTTTGACTCGGTGGCTATCCTGAACTACGACTGCAAGTAACTCTTTTTGAGGTGGCGCACACGAGTCCACATATTCACCATATCAATACACCACTATGGATCCGCTCCCGTCTCCCTACGAGAACGCCATCCATAGCACTCACGCTTATCTTGCGCATTTTAAAGTATCCACTTTCACTTGTCTATGAACTGATATAAGCAACCCAGAAGTCCTTTACCGCGGACACGGCTATTCGAATAGATGATGTTAACCCTGCAGGGGTATACTTCTTCATACATGTTTCCACCACTTAGCGTCTGCACACGACATGTGCTCGGCAGACTTCAAGCGAAAGCCGACGTGGGTGTAGACCACGACCTACCTAAACACTCAAGTCTCTAGTCTAGGTTTATCGCCTATTCGGGTTCCATCCATGAGGAGATCCGGCCGGAGTTTCGCTCACAGCCCCAAACGATGTGAACAGGGTTCCCGAGATACCAAACGGGCATCCAGTACACCGTGCCACGTACCTACCGCATCACAGCCCACCCCTACGGTCAGCGCTGTCCACGGCCTCCAGTAAGCTACAAACACCAGAAACTACTTGCAACTCCTGGACAGAGGACTAGGGTGAATAAGAAGTCGAGCGGGGTCATATTTCAGGGCCCAATGTATGGTAGTAGCTGAATCATGGATCACAAACACAGAACTCAGTTCCTGAGGACGGCTGCAATGAGACAACCCACCATGTACTCCTACATGGCCTCTCACCGCTACCTTTACCAAATCGTGTTCACACACTTAGCTCACCCACAGTAGGACATGTTCACACGCCTCTGATTCATCCCCGATGAATCAGACCCGACTCAACTCTAAGCAGTAGCAGGCATGACAAACAAGCATGAATGAGTAGGCACAACAGGGCTCAAACAACTCCTACTCATGCTAGTGGGTTTCATCTATTTACTGTGGCAATGACAGGTCATGCAAAGGATAAAGGGGTTCAGTTACCGTAGCAAGTAACAGATGAATCGGTGTTGTCCTAATGCATTAAAAGAGAGCAGGAGCGAGAGAGTAGGATTGTATCGGAATGAACAAGGGGGTTTTGCTTGCCTGGCACTTCTGAAGATAACATTGAGTCTTCATCAGTGTCAACGATCACATCATCGGTATCACGTCTATCGAGAGGGGACAAATACCGGCAAATACAGAAAACACGATCAATGCAATGCACAATATGATGCATGCTATGACATGGCAATATGAATGTGTTTTGGGCTAATGCACCTAAAACCAGATTAAATGAAGTTGGTTTGAATACAAGATTCAAATTCAAACTCCATATGTGGATATTTAAATGCCCTTTATATGATTTGTGCTAAACAGCAGCTATAAGTTGTTCTAACATGCATGAAAATGGTACAGATGGATTCCTTGAATTTTTCTGATAATTTTTCATATATAAATTATTTAATTTGGAGTTACGGTTAATTTTCTATGATTTATTGAAGTTTTAGGCATTTTCTGTAATTTCCTGATTAATAATAAATCCAGAAATGAATTTACTGCGTCAGCATGACTTCATAGTGACGTCAGCAAGTCAACGACGTTGTCCAGGTCAAATCTGACCTATGGGACCCACATGTCAGCTGCACAGTGATTTAACAGAGTTTAATTGACTTAACTAAATGGTTAGCCGGGTTAATTAAAGGGTAGGGCCCACCTGTCAGTGGCCCTAGGCCTGGGTTAGCGGGGTGGTTAGGCCCTAATGACCCGCCACGTCGGATTTGCCGGTGGTTGGACGACGGCGACGACCCAGAGCGGCGGTGGCTCGCCGGAGTTACGCCAGAGGCGACGGATCGACGCGCCAAGGGCACCAGGAGGTAGCCCGTGCCCGTGCGCATCTAAGGGGACCAACGGGAGGTGCGGGGGTGGCCGGGGTTCGCCGGAATGGAGCCCGAGGCGGCGGCCGGAGCTCGGGGGTTCGCGGGACTGGCGCTGCAGCTCACAAACGAGGGAGCTGAGGCGCTGGAGGGGCTCTACGGGTCACGGCTAGCGCAACGGTGCACGCCCGTGACCAAATGGTCACTGGGATTTCGCCGGCGACGAGTCCGTGCGGCGGAGCGTCTCGGCTCCGGCGGAAGCAATGGCTAGAGCGGCCCAACGGCATGGGAAGAAGAGGGGAACGGTTCAGTGGCTCACCGCGAGTCCAACGAGCGCGGGGGCGAGGCCGGGAACGCTCTATGGCCGGCGAATCAAGCGACGACGGCCGTCGGTGCAGAGGAAGAAGATGGCGTCGGTGACGGTGCTCCAGGGCGTCCGGCGTCTTGTGGCTCCGTGGTAGGGACGGGAACGTCACGGCGGAGCTCGGGGGCGCGTCGGAGAGGCGTGGGGAAGGCGGCGGTGGTGCTTGGCGGCGTGCTGCGGTGCGCTCGGGGATCACAGGAAGAGAGGGAAAGAGAGAGCCAGGGGAGGGGAGCGGTCCAGAGGGAGTGAGAAGGGCCAGGGGCTGCGTGGCGTTGCGGACGGAGTCCAGGGCGACGAGAGGAAGCAGGAGGTGGCCGAGGCAGCGTCGGCGCGCGCCACGCCTCGCCTCTGTTCGTCCTCCTGGCAGAGGAGGAAGAGGACAAGGGGGAAAGGAGGTGGGCTGGGCCTGCGCAGGTGGGCTGCACAGTGTTGGGCTGTGGGTGGCTGCCAGGTAAGGTCCAGGTAAATTCTGTGTTATATTTTTCTGTTCTGTTTTGTTTTTATTTAATTCTTTTGCCACTGTTTTGAATTTAAAAATAATTCAAACAATGCCAAAAACTCCACTGAATATTTTATATTGCTAGATGGACTTTTCCAAAAGCTTATAAAATATTTCAGGGATATTTGAAATTATATTCTAATTATATGAATATAATTCAAATTCAAATAGCTAATGATTTAAATTCAAAGTCCCAAAAATAAATCCTTAAAAATGTTCAATATTTTGGTTGGGACCAGAACCCTTACCAAAATTATCAAACATTTATGAAGAGCCCTTTTGGAGCAATGAATGAGATTTCTAGGGTTTTTGCCCCTCTTTTATTTAGGGTTTTGAGGCTTCCAATATTCCTCAATTCAAGTTTCAAAAATATAGACATGATGCACACATGAAGCTAACCTAGAGCAATGCCTGAAGCTAGGGATGTGACAACTCACCCCCACTAAACAAGAATCTCGTCTCGAGATTCAAGTGTAGGGTAAGGTGAAGGGGAAACGCAAACTAGTATAATCTTCACGATCCAGTTGCACTTCAAATGGACTTTGATTCATTCACCATCATTGTCTTGTCGTCTTGCTCTGAGAAATCCTGTCAACATGACAGGGGGGGGGGGAAGAAGGAGACTCTAGAAGGGTCGATCTCCTCGAAGATCGAGCAACTCAAGATTAACTTACGGAATGAGACATAGAACCATCTTTCGGGTTGAGACACGAGATACACATCAATAGGGGTGGAAGAAATGGATGACGAAGGTTCACTAGGTAGACAACAATTCCACACTTAAGAAGGTGGTAATCGGTTGTCAACGTAGCGAGGAGTTGAGTTGCCATGATACCACAATGATACACCTTAGGGGAGGTGACTCGTAGAGATATCCCCTTAAGTGGCAAAAAGAATTACTTTTGATTCAGAGATCATTGAAACTCTTTAAACCAGCCTAAGGCAATTCTCGAACGATCGTTTGGAGGGGGTCGGTAGAATGGCATACTCGGACTTGGATGATGTGGATTACCTTGTTGAAGACAACGTAATGGATGAATTTGCTTATCACCGGAAATGGAAGAGACCCATGGTAGAATGGCACATTGGCGGTGCAAGCTGGGAACAAAATGCAAATGCTGGGAATGATTCTGGTAACTGGGGAAGAACCCAACAATAGAGAGTGAATTCACTGTTGGAGTGGTTATAGCATAACCGAGGAAATCTGGGGCAATCCCAGCTAGTGCCGATGATAAGACGTAGCGCTTGTGCGTGCTCTCAAGAACTTGAGCATTTCCATATTCATCAAGGTTTTACCAACATCCGTGTCAAGGATCCTGGCAACACAACTTGCTACCACGATGAATGATGATGGATGATGCAGATGCAAAGGAAGATAACACTTCTCGGATTACACCTTAGCTAAGCCAAGGAACAAAATCTGGATGATCGACCGAGAGACATTTAGCACTCCGCTTCTAATGTTCTCCTTGATGTGCTAGTGTAACCCATTCATAGAAATGGTCTGGTATCTAGGACATCAAGTAAAAGGTCGGACTTCGGGATCTCAAAATCCATAGGGGCAACTAGGGAGTAAATCCTACGAAATCCCTATGGGGAGGTGGCCAACTTCCTCAATCAAGATATTATAATAACAGGTCTTCCGGCTGGGTGTGTTGGCCACGACATCCACTTTACCGGTTATCGAGGGACCAATATTATAGTTCTTGGGAAATGTTCCAACCATCATATCTGCCTGAGATTCAGATCTGGTTGGTGTCAGGATATTCCAGACTCATCGAGTCTAGGAAGGAAAATGAAGGTTTGCAACACAAATAGGCGAGATGACGTTGCGAGATTCTCGGGAAATGAACTACGATAGCAAGCTCCAAAACATGAGCTGGTTCCGCTACAAACATGTGAACATGTTGTCCCAGACAAGCACGATCACATGGTAGTCTTATAATAAACACTAACGAGTTCTGGTTGGGAACCATCATCGAGGATATCAAAATCCTTGCATGAGGTATACTCTTAAGAAGGAACTTCTTCTCCTTGAACAAATCAATCAGTGGCTTGGTGTGCTAGGATATACGTATGGAATGAAGATGATCAGTCTAACAGACCACAGAATTCTTCGCACGTGCATGACCGACTTGGGATGATTCCAAAAGAGCAAAAACAAACTTTCTCGAATTCACGACGGCAACTTACATCAAAATGCACGTGAATCAAAGGAAGTCACTCCTTTCATCAAACAAGTACTTCATGAGCTAGCATGAAGAAAATGCTTTCAAAAGTTTCCAACACTAACTTAATGTTCAACAACATCATGGAGGAGATAAGGATGTTGTCAATGGGCTCAACAACAACTCATCGGAATTTCCATATCACTGAACTTCCACCATCATGTGAACACGGTGATAGCATTGGTCAGAACCAAAAGATATAATGGTGTATGCTCGAGGGATCAACCACAAGGAAGACAACATTACGAACATCGTTGGTTCTGACTTGATTTGACGATAGCCCACACTCAAATCAAAGGATTGATAAGACAATAGGTCCAGCAACTGATCACAGGGACCAATCGATGAAGATATCATCTTTCTTCAATACACACTACACAAGAATATCCTTTTGGGACGAACTAAGTCAGGCAAGCTTTTATCTTCCAACCCTCCAAGTTGTCGTTTAGCTTAACCAACTAGCTCAGGGATATCTAACACCGATTCTTGGAGATAAGGTGGTTCACAAGAAACCAACTTGATCACGAACTCAACATAGCGGTCAGGTGACAACCCGGTAACACCTCCAAGAAGATATTTGGAAAGTCACGAACCACCGGTATGTTACTAAGCTCGAGAACAATCTTGCTTTTGAGGGCAAGACGATATGATCAAATGAGTGAGGACTTGACAAGATCCTAACTCATCAGTCGAAGGGTGCACCGAAATAAGGACTAGGTAGCACGATCAGTCTTAGAAGGATGATTCGAAAACCAACATACTAAGAATGAAATTATTATCCTTTAACTACCAAGCAACAGAGTTGCTAGCAGTATTGATTTCACACATCACAATTCATTTGTCGGTATTCCGGTTGCATCAACACGAGGGCCGAGGAATGAACAGTGATGGCAAGAAGTATCACTGTACCAAGAGTTCATGGGATGGTGTGCAATTCCTATAACAATCTCGATATAAAATATGTAATACTCCAAGGTAGAGCAGAACCAAAAGCTGGATTGGCATTTGATCTGCGGAATACAACTACTTTGACCCAATCCTAGATATGGATGAGGTACTGGAGTTTGTTTCTCCTAGTCATTCAGGACGGAATGGCTTGACGGGCCACAAGAGTAATAGGCATCGACAACGAACGCGCGCATACTCTTGACTATCAATTGATAGACGAAGGTCAGTAGACAACTAAAGAGGGACAACTCAAAGGAACATATAACTTTCTGAGTTGTGGATGCATAAATTAGTATGTCGAACCGAGTTCAACATAATTCTTCCGGATAACCCATGCAGAAAGGTAGAACGGGCAGAGTCACGATTTATGAATGGGGAACTCCTCAAGAATAATCCTGTTGTGATATTTCAGTTCAACGAGGAACTTCTGCCATAAGTAGTTCATGGTATTTGGAAGAAGAAGATACCACGGACTTCAAGGACTACCGCAAAGGTTACTAATATCCTGAAGGCACTAACAATTACTATCAACACGAAGTAGGTGGAGTGAATCTCGGGTTCAAGAACCCAGGAGTAGAATACCTACTACTAAGTAGCATCACGGGATGCTTCCGAGAATAAAGGCCAGAATCTTCACACTAGGACACAAATCATGGCTAGACCACTAGATGATCCCCTAAGACACCTAGGGTCATAATAATATCTCCAACATATATGTCAAGATAACGGAGTACCTCAATTCACTGATTAGTGTGGTTAATCTGGCCCATGGGAACATTGAAACGGGAAGAAAAGGATTTGCAAATGCATCCGACTATTTAGAAACCTGGGATGACTTGGACAGCATAACGGATGTAAATGCTCAGAAAAGATTTGAGACATTCACAAAAATGGTGGCATAACCACTCAGAAACACAATATCAAGGTTTCGAGATCAACAGTTAACGTACGGAAGTAGAAGAAACTGAACTCAAGCTTAAATCCAACAATCTATAAGTCTACGGATTAGTACACGTGATCCTGATAGGAAGAAGAGATAGCCTAGTTCTTAATCCCCGTAGAAGAGAAGATGATGTCTCAGATCAGAAGGCCATGAGGTATAAGGAGTAAAAAGAGCCTTACGTTCCATCCCACAATCAATTCCCTTATATAACTAAAGAATTTCTAGACTCGACTTCGACCAGTTTGGCTTGGTAATCCTACAGGCAGTCCAGCTCTGATACCAACGCTGTCAGGACCCCGACTCGATGTCACATTGATCTAGCCGGTAACACCTCATATCACTTTGCGGCCTCACGCACGGTATTCCCACGGGTGTCGCCTTACCTTTGCCCGGGACCGTTTGCGCCTTTTGGCACACGTATATGACAGTGTCGCTAGCATCCATATGATAAGGAGCCCGGGCTGACATGGCTAGTCGTAAACCCAAAGTGACACAGACTTACAGGGACAGGCATCCATGACCCAGCATCGAACGTGTCGGTCATCAGCGAGTGAATCCAGGCTGTAGCACTGGGCTAGCAGGACTCCGGTGAACCGGGCTGTAGCGGGCTAACAGGACTCCGGTATTCATCGCGTGACATTTCCCCGAAGGGACAGACACAGGAACGAAGAAGGACACATGCCGGCCAGCCTAAGTGTTCCGGAGCAGTAGCAAGCTACCATGGCTCAGTGGAAACACTAGGAGACATTTCCCGGTAAGAGAGGCTACTAAGGATAAACAACTAGATAGCCAGATCCCACACATATCAAGCATTTCAATAACATACACACAATATGCTCGATATGTGCAAATACAACATAGCATCACAACATGACTCTACGACTCAAGTATTTATTCATTAGGCTCCGAGGAGCGAGATATTACAAACAGGGGTCTCATGACCCAACAATCAGAGCATACAAATCAAAGCACAAGCGGAAGCTATCATGTCTGAGTACAGACATCTATAAATGAAAAAGGCTGAGAAGCCTGTCTATCTACTAGATCCTGCCGAGGGCACAAGATCGAAGCTGAGGTATCAAGCTAAACGTCGAAGTTCACGTGGAACTACTAGTGAGACTGAAGTCTCTCTGCAAAAACATAAAATAGGCAAACGTGAGTACAAATGTACCCAGCAAGACTTACATCAGAGCTAACTACATATGCATCATTATCAACAAAGGGATGGTGGGGTTTAACTGCAGCAAGCCAGCTTTGACTCGGTGGCTATCCTGAACTACGACTGCAAGTAACTCTTTTTGAGGTGGCGCACACGAGTCCACATATTCACCATATCAATACACCACTATGGATCCGCTCCCGTCTCCCTACGAGAACGCCATCCATAGCACTCACGCTTATCTTGCGCATTTTAAAGTATCCACTTTCACTTGTCTATGAACTGATATAAGCAACCCAGAAGTCCTTTACCGCGGACACGGCTATTCGAATAGATGATGTTAACCCTGCAGGGGTATACTTCTTCATACATGTTTCCACCACTTAGCGTCTGCACACGACATGTGCTCGGCAGACTTCAAGCGAAAGCCGACGTGGGTGTAGACCACGACCTACCTAAACACTCAAGTCTCTAGTCCAGGTTTATCGCCTATTCGGGTTCCATCCATGAGGAGATCCGGCCGGAGTTTCGCTCACAGCCCCAAACGATGTGAACAGGGTTCCCGAGATACCAAACGGGCATCCAGTACACCGTGCCACGTACCTACCGCATCACAGCCCACCCCTACGGTCAGCGCTGTCCACGGCCTCCAGTAAGCTACAAACACCAGAAACTACTTGCAACTCCTGGACAGAGGACTAGGGTGAATAAGAAGTCGAGCGGGGTCATATTTCAGGGCCCAATGTATGGTAGTAGCTGAATCATGGATCACAAACACAGAACTCAGTTCCTGAGGACGGCTGCAATGAGACAACCCACCATGTACTCCTACATGGCCTCTCACCGCTACCTTTACCAAATCGTGTTCACACACTTAGCTCACCCACAGTAGGACATGTTCACACGCCTCTGATTCATCCCCGATGAATCAGACCCGACTCAACTCTAAGCAGTAGCAGGCATGACAAACAAGCATGAATGAGTAGGCACAACAGGGCTCAAACAACTCCTACTCATGCTAGTGGGTTTCATCTATTTACTGTGGCAATGACAGGTCATGCAAAGGATAAAGGGGTTCAGTTACCGTAGCAAGTAACAGATGAATCGGTGTTGTCCTAATGCATTAAAAGAGAGCAGGAGCGAGAGAGTAGGATTGTATCGGAATGAACAAGGGGGTTTTGCTTGCCTGGCACTTCTGAAGATAACATTGAGTCTTCATCAGTGTCAACGATCACATCATCGGTATCACGTCTATCGAGAGGGGACAAATACCAGCAAATACAGAAAACACGATCAATGCAATGCACAATATGATGCATGCTATGACATGGCAATATGAATGTGTTTTGGGCTAATGCACCTAAAACTAGATTAAATGAAGTTGGTTTGAATACAAGATTCAAATTCAAACTCCATATGTGGATATTTAAATGCCCTTTATATGATTTGTGCTAAACAGCAGCTATAAGTTGTTCTAACATGCATGAAAATGGTACAGATGGATTCCTTGAATTTTTCTGATAATTTTTCATATATAAATTATTTAATTTGGAGTTACGGTTAATTTTCTATGATTTATTGAAGTTTTAGGCATTTTCTGTAATTTCCTGATTAATAATAAATCCAGAAATGAATTTACTGCGTCAGCATGACTTCATAGTGACGTCAGCAAGTCAACGACGTTGTCCAGGTCAAATCTGACCTATGGGACCCACATGTCAGCTGCACAGTGATTTAACAGAGTTTAATTGACTTAACTAAATGGTTAGCCGGGTTAATTAAAGGGTAGGGCCCACCTGTCAGTGGCCCTAGGCCTGGGTTAGCGGGGTGGTTAGGCCCTAATGACCCGCCACGTCGGATTTGCCGGTGGTTGGACGACGGCGACGACCCAGAGCGGCGGTGGCTCGCCGGAGTTACGCCAGAGGCGACGGATCGACGCGCCAAGGGCACCAGGAGGTAGCCCGTGCCCGTGCGCATCTAAGGGGACCAACGGGAGGTGCGGGGGTGGCCGGGGTTCGCCGGAATGGAGCCCGAGGCGGCGGTCGGAGCTCGGGGGTTCGCGGGACTGGCGCTGCAGCTCACAAACGAGGGAGCTGAGGCGCTGGAGGGGCTCTACGGGTCACGGCTAGCGCAACGGTGCACGCCCGTGACCAAATGGTCACTGGGATTTCGCCGGCGACGAGTCCGTGCGGTGGAGCGTCTCGGCTCCGGCGGAAGCAATGGCTAGAGCGGCCCAACGGCATGGGAAGAAGAGGGGAACGGTTCAGTGGCTCACCGCGAGTCCAACGAGCGCGGGGGCGAGGCCGGGAACGCTCTGTGGCCGGCGAATCAAGCGACGACGGCCGTCGGTGCAGAGGAAGAAGATGGCGTCGGTGACGGTGCTCCAGGGCGTCCGGCGTCTTGTGGCTCCGTGGTAGGGACGGGAACGTCACGGCGGAGCTCGGGGGCGCGTCGGAGAGGCGTGGGGAAGGCGGTGGCCGCGGTGGTGCTTGGCGGCGTGCTGCGGTGCGCTCGGGGATCACAGGAAGAGAGGGAAAGAGAGAGCCAGGGGAGGGGGAGCGGTCCAGAGGGAGTGAGAAGGGCCAGGGGCTGCGTGGCGTTGCGGACGGAATCCAGGGCGACGAGAGGAAGCAGGAGGTGGCCGAGGCAGCGTCGGCGCACGCCACGCCTCGCCTCTGTTCGTCCTCCTGGCAGAGGAGGAAGAGGACAAGGGGGAAAGGAGGTGGGCTGGGCCTGCGCAGGTGGGCTGCACAGTGTTGGGCTGTGGGTGGCTGCCAGGTAAGGTCCAGGTAAATTCTGTGTTATATTTTTCTGTTCTGTTTTGTTTTTATTTAATTCTTTTGCCACTGTTTTGAATTTAAAAATAATTCAAACAATGCCAAAAACTCCACTGAATATTTTATATTGCTAGATGGACTTTTCCAAAAGCTTATAAAATATTTCAGGGATATTTGAAATTATATTCTAATTATATGAATATAATTCAAATTCAAATAACTAATGATTTAAATTCAAAGTCCCAAAAATAAATCCTTAAAAATGTTCAATATTTTGGTTGGGACCAGAACCCTTACCAAAATTATCAAACATTTATGAAGAGCCCTTTTGGAGCAATGAATGAGATTTCTAGGGTTTTTGCCCCTCTTTTATTTAGGGTTTTGAGGCTTCCAATATTCCTCAATTCAAGTTTCAAAAATATAGACATGATGCACACATGAAGCTAACCTAGAGCAATGCCTGAAGCTAGGGATGTGACAACGATGGACTTGTGTGTGGTCTCCTACTGGATTGATACCTTGGTTCTCAAAAACTGAGGGAAATACTTATGCTACTTTGCTGCATCATCCTCTCCTCTTCGGGGAAATCCAACGCAGTGCTCAAGAGGTAGCAAGAAGAATTTTTGGCGCAGTTGCCGGGGAGCATAGCTCTATTCTTTGAGTCACTTGGGATTTATATTTGCTGAACACTATGAAGAACTTGAAAGATGATCGAACTGCTATTTTTCCCTCAACTACGAGGGGAGGTAAGGGACTGCCATCTAGCCTTGCACTAGATTCTCCTTCTGTTATGAGTAAGCTAGCGACACCTTAACCTACTACTGCTATGAATTCTGATATGTCGCATGTTATTGATGATGCCACTTCTGCTATGCATGATACTTATGATGAAACTACTTCTATGCTTGATACTACTGTGCCCCTTGGTGAATTTCTTGATGAGAAAATTGCTAGGTCTAGAGAAAGAGAAATTATTGAACCTGAATACGATGATGTTAGTGATGATGAAAATATGCCTGCTATTCCTGTGGGTTACCTTTTTGATGCTGAATCTTCTGCAGCTATTCTTGCTTGCCAGGATAGATATGAACTTAAGAGGTTTCTAGTTAAATGGAGTAAAGAATCTTTTCGAGATAGGATGAGACCCGACCCTGCTTTTGCTACTTCACCTATCTGTGTTTCTGATAAGGATTATTATGATTTTTCTGTTGACCTAGATATAATTACCTTGGTTGAATCTGATCATTTTTATGGCTATGAATCTGAAACTGTTGTGGCACATCTTACTAAGTTAAATGATATAGCTGTCCTGTTTACTAATAATTAGAGATCGCGCTACCTTTATTTACTCAAAATATTTCCGTTCTCATTAAAGGGTGATGCTAAGATATGGTTTAATTCTCTTGATCCTGGTTGTGTGCAAAGCCCCCAGGATATGATTTATTACTTCTCTGCTAAATATTTCCCAGCTCATAAAAACAAGCTGCTTTAAGGGAAATATACAACTTCGTGCAAATTGGAGAAGAGAGTCCCCCACAAGCTTGGGGGAGGCTTCTCAAGTTACTTAATGCTTTGCCTTATCATCCTCTTAAGAAACCTGAAATATTTGATATCTTTTATAATGGACTAACTGATGCTTCCAGAGATTACCTGGATAGTTGTGATGGTTCTCTCTTCAGGGAAAGAACACCGGATAAGCTGAAATTCTATTGAACAATATGATCGCAAATGACACCTCCCGGGCCACCTCCTGAGCCAGTTCCAGAGCCAATTACTGAGCCTATTCTTAAACCAACTCCGAAGAAGAGAGGTGTTCTATTTCTCAGTCCCGAAGATATGCAAGAGGCAAAGAAATCTATGAAAGAAAAAGGTATTAAAGTTGAAGATGTTAAGAATTTACCTCCTATTGAAGAAATACATGGTCTTAATTTACCGCCTGTTGAAGAAGTATATGATCTCAATTACTTATTTACTGAAGAACCTCCCGATATCCCGACACAGGTAGTAAAGGTAAATTCTCTCTATAGATATGATAAAGCTGAAGTCCCTCCTACTAAAATTGCTAGTCAGTGCTTGGATGAGTTTGATGACTTTATGTTTAAGCAAGATGACTTTATTGCTTATTTTGGTAGACAATTAAAACAGAATACCTTTATGATTAAATTCTTGGGTGATTATATGGCTGATATTAGAGGTGAACTTAAAATTGTTAGGAAACATGCTTCTATGGTTACCACTCAAGTAGAACAAGTACTTAAAACTCATAAAGAAGCGCTTGATGAAATGAATAGTAAGAAAAATGATTATGTTGTTAGAGTGGCTACTAGAACTGGCAGAATGACTCAGGAACCTTTGTATCCTGAAGGCCACCCTAAGAGAATCGAGGAAGATTCTCAAAGAAACAATATAGATGTACCTAGTTCTTCTAAGAGGAAGAAAAATAAAAATGATAGGACTTTGCAAACCTCTAGTGAACCTATTGCTGAACCACCTGAGAATCCAAATGATATCTCTGTTTCTGATGCTGAAACACGATCAGGTGATGAACATGAACCTAGTAATAATGTTAATGATAATGTTCATGTTGATGCTCAACCTAGTAATGATAATGATGTAGAAGTTGAACCTGCTGTTGATCTTGATAATCCACAATCAAAGAATCAATGTTATGATAAAAGAGACTTCGTTGCTAGGAAACATGGTAAAGAAAGGGAACCATGGGTTCAAAAACCCATGCCTTTTCCTCCGAAACCATCCAAGAAAAAGGATGATGAGGATTTTGAGCGCTTTGCTGAAATGATTAGACCCATCTTTTTGCGTATACGATTAACTGATGTGCTCAAAACAAATCCTTATGCTAAGTATATGAAGGATATTATTACTAATAAAAGAAAAATACCTGAAGCTGAAATTTCCACCATGTTGCTAATTATACTTTTAAGGGTGGAATACCAAAGAAACTTGGAGATCCAGGAGTACCTACTATACCATGCTCCATTAAGAGAAATTATGTTAAAACCGCTTTATGTGATCTTGGAGCCGGTGTCAGTGTTATGCCTCTCTCTTTATATCGTAGACTTGATTTGAATAAGTTGACACCTACTGAAATATCTTTGCAAATCGCTGATAAATCAACTGCTATACCTGTCGGTATTTGTGAGGATGTGCCTGTTGTGGTTGCAAATGTTACTATTTTAACGGACTTTGTTATTCTTGATATTCCCAAGGATGATAGTATGTCTATTATTCTTGGAAGACCTTTCCTTAATACTGCAGGGGCTGTTATTGATTGCACCAACGGCAATGTCACTTTTCATGTTAATGGCAATGAGCACACGGTACACTTTCCGAGAAAACAACCTCAAGTTTATAGTATCAACTCTATTGGAAAAATTCCATCGATTATATTTGGAGGTTTTGAATTTCCTCTCCCTACTGTCAAGAAGAAGTATGATATTCTTATTGTTGGGGATTTTCATATCCCTGTTGAGGTAACTTAGTGTTATTCGAAATTTCTCCGGTTCCGTGATTATTCGGAATGAGTTTGTTAACAAGACTTGATCAACCTTGTTAGTGGGTTCATTTTGATGATCACGAGATGGATGAAACTAGAAGCACAACCTTCTGTACCCTTTTTATATTTTCTGTTATTTAGTAGAAATAAAGTAAAATAGTATTTTTTTCTGTCTGTTTCCTGACTTATCCGTGCAATATAAAAATATCCCAAAAATAAAAATCCTCGGAATGCCATGCCAATTTAATATGATTTTTTGGGAATATTTGAGGATTTACTATGCAAAAATTACCACGGGGGGAGCTGCCACCTGGCCACGAGGGTGGAGGGCGCGCCCTACCCCCCTGGGCACGCCCCCTGCCTCGTGGGCCCACGGTGGCCCTCCTCCACTTATCCCTGCACCCATCTTCTTCCTCTGCCTCACACAAACACGAAAAACGAACTCAAGCACGAGTTCCAGCCCCCGTTGCTGTGATTTTCGGTCTCCTTGCTCAAAGCACCTCTCGCAAAACTGCTTGGGGGGATTGTTCTTTGGTATGTGACTCCTCCATTGGTCCAATTAGTTTTTGTTCTAGTGCTTTATTCATTGCAAATTTGTGCTGCATAGGTGACCATGTTCTTGAGCTTGCATGTCAAATTTATATGGTTCCAAGTAGTCCCAATGCTTTATATAGGCTCTAGGCACTTGTGGGAGTTGTTGCTATCAATTTTATTTAAGTTGGTTCACTTTTATTTGAAGTTACTAAAAAATTCAGATTGTTTCAGAAATAATGAAGAGACTTTTGAGGGGCTCGTCGAGCCGAAGCTCTAAGGAAAAACTAGAGGAAGAAGAGGAGAAGCCCAAATTTAATTTGCCTCGCACCGCGGAGGTCCGGCCGTGTGAATGGCCTTCCCATGACTTCTTGAGGAGAGCCGGGATTTATGAGGATTTCTATTTATTGATTGAAAATGCTGGCCTCGCCAACTTCCTCCACGACCAACGTCATCAGTATCTCTTACTCACAAATACTTTCGTGCAAAACTTCTACTTTTTCCCTAAGAAATCACCTCCGACAGTAGAGTTTCATTTATATGACGTTGTTAAACAGATGACATTAGCTGAATTCTGCGAGGTTTGCAGAATACCCTTTGAGGGCACCTTAGATGAACCCCACCGTAACGAAGTAGAAGCTTTTATTAACACTATCACGGTGGGAGAAACCAGGAAGGTTTCTGATGCAAGGATCACTAGCATACATTTTCCTGTTTTACACTACTTTGCCTTATTTGCTAGTCGTTGCTTGATTGGACGCGGGAACTGTGGGAACCTTAGTATTCCTAATATTATTATTTTGCTCCATGGTTTATACCGCAATAACTCTGTTAGTATGGGTGGAATTGATGCTAGACGGTTAAGTCTGAACCGCACTAAGGGCCCCATCTTTGGAGGCATTTATGCTTCACGCCTAGCTGAACATTTTGAAATACATATTAGGCATGAGGAGAAAGAAGAAACAGCGCTGCCCCGTGCTTATTTAGATTATAAGAGTATGATAGTGCATGATTTTCTTGTTAAGAGTCGCGATGGGGAGCTCAAATATAAATTATACTTTGATAAACATCACCCTGAAACTATTACTTTGCATGTACCTTCTTTGTTTAACTTGTGTGCAGAACCTCACATCGTTCCGTGGTCGGCTGTTCAAGCCTATCGGAGTCCTGCACCAGCCCCGAAGCTGGAGCCACAAGATGAGCCTCCACGACTATCTGTTTATTCTTGGGATCCAGAGGAGGCTGCCAGCTAGTGGCAGTCAGAGTCTTCTTCGTCACACTACGACCCCAGCTACACCTACGGATATCCGCCAGGCTATCCCTGGCAATAGACCAACTTAGGCCAAAAGCCTAAGCTTTGGGGAGTACGTATTTCCCACCGACATTGCATTTATATTCACACACACTCATTACTAGATGTCAGTGCTCATACTCTTTCACTGTAATATCCATGCTAGTTCATTTTCTTTTTCCTGCTTTCTTCTTGTGTCTTTGATAAACCTTAAGAAAAACCAAAAAAAATTAGTTAGTCTACTTTCTTTGCTTGTAGTAGAATTAAAAAGAAAACCCAAAATATTTCCCGTTCTTCTTTTACTTGTTGGGAGCTTTCCCGTGTAAATAGTTTTTATTTCCTTTTCTTTCCCTTGGGGGTCGAGAAGACCATATTGAAAATGCTTAGTGGCTCTCATATGCATGATTGTTTATTTAACTTAGAGCCCATATTACTTGTCTTCTCTCTTGAGTTGAATGCTTGCAGATTCCAGCTTAGTCCAATGCACGTGCACTCTTATTATTATACACACCGTTTGGTTGTGCAAGTGAAAGGCAATAATGATGATATATGATGAACTTATTGGGATGAGAAAAGCTGGTATGAACTCGACCTCTCTTGTTTTTGTAAATATGATGATTCATCGTTCCTGATTCAGCTATTATGAAGTAAACATATTTGCAATAACATTTAGAGATTATAGTTGCTTGTGCCATGCTTGATTAGCTATGAGTTATAATGGTTTACCTTGCGTGCCAACATGCTATTAGAATGATTATGATGTGGTATGATGGGATGGTATCCTCCTTTGAATGTATTGAGTGACTCGACTTGGCACATGTCCACGCATGTAGTTGAATCAAATCAACATAGCCTTCATGGTATTTATGTTCATGGTAGATTATATCCTACTCATGCTTGTACTTGATGTGAATTAATTTTAATGCATGTTTACGACTGTTGTCGCTCTCTCAGTTGGTCGCTTCCCAGTCTTTTGCTAGCCTTCACCTGTACTAAGCGGGAATACAGCTTGTGCATCCAAACTCCTTAAACCCCAAAGTTATTCCATATGAGTCCACTATACCTACCTATATGCGGTATTTACCTGCCGTTCCAAGTAAATTTGTATGTGCCAAACTCTAAACCTTCAAATAAACATTCTGTTTTGCATGCTCGAATAGCTCATATGTCAACTAGAGCTGCCCTTATCCTCCGTGTTAGGCGGGTTATTCTCAAGAGGAGTGGACTCCGCTCCCACAAGAAAATGGCTGGTATCCGGGATGCCCAGTCCCGTGCTTTATGCAAACTAAATCAAAATAACTGCAAACAAAACTTCCCCTGGGACCCGTTGGATGTTGGAGGCACTCGTTGTTTCGAGCAAGCCATGGATTGATGCTTGTGGAGGAGGGGGAGTATAAACTTTACCATTCTGTTTGGGAACCGCCTATAATCTGTTTAGCATGGAAGATATCATCGTCTTTTAGTTGTTATGTTGACAATGAAAGTATGCCGCTCAAAATATAATTTATCTCTATTTCAAAACCGAGCTCTGGCACCTCTACAAATCCCTGCTTCCCTCTGCGAAGGGCCTATCCATTTACTTTTATGTTGAGTCATCATCCTTCTTATTAAAAGCACCCGCTGGAGAGCACACTATCGTTTGCATTCATTATTATTGGTTTATATTGGGTATGACTTGACTAGATCTCTTTTACCATGAATTACAATGTTTAGTCAGTCCTTGATCTATAAAGGTGCTCTGCATTTATGTTTTGCGGTCTCAGAAAGGGCTATCGAGATACCATTTTGTTATATCATATTATGATTATTTTGAGAAAGTGTTGTCATCCGAGTTTTATTATTATGGCTCGCTAGCTGATTATGCTATTGATATGAGTAATTATGAGACCTACGTGTTATTGTGAGTATGGTTAGTTCATAATAATTGATGAAACTTGAATGCTGGCTTTTCATGTTTACAACAACAAGAGCAAACAGAGTTTGTAAAAGTTTTTCTTTTTCTCTTTCAGTTTGTCAACTGAATTGCTTGAGGACAAGCAAGGGTTTAAGCTTGGGGGAGTTGATACGTCTCCGTCGTATCTACTTTTTAAAACACTTTTACCCTTGTTTTGGACTCTAACTTGTATGATTTGAATGGAACTAACCCGGACTGACGCTGTTCTCAGCAGAACTGCCATGGTGTTGTTTTTTGTGCAGAAAATAAAAGTTCTCGGAATGACCTGAAACTCCACGGAACACCTTAGATAAAATAAAGAAAAATCGTCGCCAAAGATGAAGGCCAGGGGGGCCCACACCCTGTCCACGAGGGTGGGGGCGCCCCCCCTGGGCGCGCCCCCCTACCTCGTGGGCCCCCTGGTGGCCTTCCGACACCAACTCCAACTCCATATATTGGCTTTCGGGGAGAAAAAAATCAGAGAGAAGAAATCATCGCGTTTTACGATACGGAGCCGCCGCCAAGCCCTAATCTCTCTCGGGAGGGCTGATCTGGAGTCCGTTCGGGGCTCCAGAGAGGGGGATTCGTCGCCGTCGTCATCATCAACCATCCTCCATCACCAATTTCATGATGCTCACCGCCGTGCATGAGTAATTGCATCGTAGGCTTGCTGGACGGTGATGGGTTGGATGAGATTTATCATGTAATCGAGTTAGTTTTGTTAGGGTTTGATCCCTAGTATCCATTATGTTCTGAGATTGATGTTGCTATGACTTTGCTATGCTTAACGCTTGTCACTAGGGCCCGAGTGCCATGATTTCAGATCTGAACCTATTATGTTTTCATGAATATATGTGTGTTCTTGATCATATCTTGCAAGTCTATAGTCACCTACTATGTGTTATGATCCAGCAACCCCGAAGTGACAATAATCGGGACCACTCCCGGTGATGACCATAGTTTGAGGAGTTCATGTATTCACTATGTGCTAATGCTTTGTTCCGGTTCTCTATTAAAAGGAGGCCTTAATATCCCTTAGATTCCAATAGGACCCCGCTACCACGGGAGGGTAGGACAAAAGATGTCATGCAAGTTCTTTTCCATAAGCACGTATGACTATATACGGAGTACATGCCTACATTACATTGATGAACTGGAGCTAGTTCTGTGTCACCCTATGTTATGACTGTTACATGACGAACCGCATCCGGCATAATTATCCATCACTAGTCCGGTGCCTACGAGTTTTCCATATACTGGTTCTTGCTTATTTACTTTTCCGCTGCTACTGTTACAATCACTACAAAATACCAAAAACATTACTTTTGCTGTCTTTACTTTTGTTACCGTTACCACCACTATCATATTACTTTGCTACTAAACACTTTGCTGCAGAATTAAGTTTCCAGGTGTGGTTGAATTGACAACTCAGCTGCTAATACTTGAGAATATTCTTTGGCTCCCCTTGTGTCCAATCAACAAATTTGGGTTGAATACTCTACCCTCGAAACTGTTGCGATCCCCTATACTTGTGGGTTATCATGTGCCCCTCCATTGAACGCGGCGGCACCCCTCTGGCCAGAGCACAGCGGTGCACCCCTCTATGTCGGCCAGCAAGGCAAGGAGTAGCAGCAATGGTGGCCGGCAAGGAATAGCAGCATGGAGCAGCGGGCGCGGGCGACAAGGATTAGCAGGGAGCCGCAGGCGGGACGGCAAGGAGCTCCTCCTGTACCGAGCTCGTCCTCCACCTGGAGGAGCCCGCTGTCGGTGTCAAAACCTGTAGATCTCGGGTAGGGGGTCCCGAACTGTGCGTCTAAGGCTAATGGTAACAGTAGGCGGGGGACACAATGTTTACCCAGGTTCGGGCCCTCTCTATGGAGGTAATACCCTACTTCCTTGATTGATCTTGATGATATGAGTATTACAAGAGTTGATCTACCACGAGATCGTAGAGGCTAAACCCTAGAAGCTAGCCTATGATTATGATTGTTATTGTCCTACGGACTAAACCCTCTGGTTTATATAGACACCGGAGGGGGCTAGGGTTACACAGAGTCGGTTACAGAGAAGGAAATCTACATATCCGAATTGCTAAGCTTGCCTTCCACGCAAAGGAGAGTCCCACCCGGACACGGGATGAAGTCTTCAATCTTGTATCTTCATAGTCCAACAGTCCGGCACAAGTACATAGTCCGGCTATCCGAGGACCCCTGAATCCAGGACTCCCTCAGTAGCCCCTGAACTAGGCTTCAATGATGATGAGTCCAGCGCGCAGATTGTCTTCGGCATTGCAAGGCGGGTTCTTCTCCAAATCCTTGAGTACCTGTTGTAACGAGCAGTGTCCGGCTTCCCATTAATGTTGCTCACCTCGGCTTCTGTACCTTAATAATGGCAGTCTCCACGTGTCGAGCGAATGCGAGAAGTCTATGTACTCCCTCCGTCTAGGTGAGTAAGTCATCTTAGGCTGTGCACCGTGACCAAGGAAGAGGGGAAAACGAGAGACATTAATGTCTATTTGCTAACTAATATTATTGCATGCAATGAACTAATCACTATATGTTGTGTTTGATAGTCTCAAGTCATTAAAAGCATTCACATCCCTCATCTCTTATTGGTTCATATGTCAAGAAACAAGAAACGAGGTAGAAGTTAATGCACCGTGCCTAAGTGTTTTGGTATTATTTGGTTTTCGTAAGATGACTTACACACCTAGACGGAGGGAGTAAGTAAATCATCTATTAAAGAGACGGGGATCCTCAGATCCAAATCACACCATCTTCGCCAAGCGAGGAATCACCAGAGCGCGCCCAAAAAAACCATCCCATCATGGCCGGCCACCGCAGCTCCTCCTCTCGCTCCCACAGCGCCATCCAGGTGATTGGGTGAAGTGTACTGTCACCCACGGCCGATTGGTGGAGTTGCAGACCCAGGGGTTTCTCCCGCCTGCATATATGGTCCCCGTCCGAGCCGGACTAGCCACTTACGATGGCGGGGAGCAAGCAGAGAGTTTCCCACACCCATCCAGGGGGAGCGAGTATGCCTTGTCCCTTACTTTCTAAGGGGCCTCGGATTTCCAATTCATCCGTTCCTCCGCGGGCTCCTGGAGTACTACGGCCTCCAGCTGCATAACTTTACTCCTGCCTCCATACTGCACATCGCAGGTTATGTCGCCCTTTGCGAGCTATTTCTGGGCTACGAAGCTCATTTCAAGCTATGGAAGAGGCTATTCTGCCTCGTCCCCCGCACTTAGGGGGGATCAATATATCAAGTGGGCGGAGCCAAAATATGGCGCATCGCCGGGACCGGATATCTGTCGGGCACTCCGAAGAAGACATCCGAAGACTGGCCTTCGGAGTGGTTTTATATGGAGGACGTCCCCCTTCCGGACCCTATCCGGATGGGCCTTCCTGATTTTACCAACGCCCCGCTGAAGAAACGCCGCAGCTGGCGTCCCCAGAGTCCCAAGGAGGAAGATAGCAGAGAGCTCCTTTATTTGATGGGCATGATAAAAACACTGGCCAAATCAGGATTGACAATAATCGAGGTTATGTCAATATGCATAATGCGGGGGGTGCAGCCACTCCAGTATCGGGGGAAACCCATGTGGCACTTCAATGGAGAAGACGACACCACCCACTGCGGTCGCAAAGGTCCGGACTCCTCCACCGCTCTGGCGAAAATATTGTCCGATTTGTATAAAGGAGAAGAAGAGGAGTTTATCCGCATAAGCCGCGGGATGGATTTTCCATGTACAACCCCCCAAGCTGGGAGAGTTTCTTTCTTTTACTCAACTCCATTCATTCCTGTGTTCTTGCATCACAAATAGTTACCTTGCTAATTCATAGCAGGAACTACGAAAAGCTGTGAGGGAGGTCCACAACCCGTCTCCACAGCTAGAGGACCCTAACCGGGCCCTCGACCCCGGACTCGAAGAAGATCCAGACGTATTTGTGGAGCTCGTCGACAGGACGTTTTACCAGGCAAGCTGTGACGATGCCTTGGTGGCCATCATTGCCGATTATCCTGGCCTCTGATACGTCTCCAACGCATTTATAATTTTTGAATGTTCCATGCTATTATATTGGGCCATTTGCATTTCTGTCCCTCACTCGAACCACCTAATCAAATATACCCCTAATTCCAAAGCATGCTCAAAAATGCCCCTCCGCCGTCATGTGCCCTTATAGAAATGCCCCTCCGAGCTGTTTCCGTCCATTCAAGGCTGTTTGACCGCTAACGTGTCGTTTATTTGACATTTTTGCCCCTCCTTCCTTACATCTGGGCCCAACTAACCGGTTCACTCTCTCTCCCCTCTTTCTACTTCCTCGCGACGACAGGGCCATTTTTGAGCAAGAACTGGATCGGGCATTTCCGCCGCGGTCGAAGAGAGAGGGGCAGGTCAGGCACGGCGTGGTGAGCGATGGGTACGTCGGGCACGGCGGGCATGTCTTCTACGACCTCGTCGGTGGCCGCCAATGTAAGTTTCAGGGTTGATTTGGGTGATATTGCGGAATTAGGGTTCATCAATTTGGGTTGCCCTTTGCTGATAGGTTGATGGCATCGGGATAGTTCAGTTTCAATCGGAGTTCTACATCCCCGATCTGACATTCTGTGGCCTTGAGGTTCAGTCGTCGCGGCGGTGCCCTGGCCACGGGCTTATTCCTGCTCATCGTGTCGCCTGGGGAGGAGCAAGCTCTGGCAGAAGGTTTCTCGGCTGCCCTCTTGATGTAAGTGTTTTTGCTTTTGAATGCTTGACTTGATTCTACTCTTTCTCCTCTTTCTAATTCGATCATTGATTTTGCAGCTTCCTGATGAATGTGATTGGGTTGTCTGGATTGACCCACCATCGACCGAACGTGTTGGTCATGCATTTGAGGAGCTTCATGCAGGATTGGAGAAGAGCTGGCTAAAAGCTCATTATTTAGAGAGGAGGGTGATGCATCTAACCGAGAAGAACAAGAAACTGAAGCTAAAGATGAAGAAGAGGAACGAGGTTATGCAAGCCTAGGGATTTATCATAGTTCTTGGTTTTAGCATGTTGGCCACATTTGTTTCTGGGTGGTCTAATAATCCATACTAAATGGATTTCTGTTTGTAGTGTATGCTTTGATGGAGCTTAGTTTGGGAATGTATTATCCCAGAACAATGTTGTGATTTGGGAATGATGTGATATTTCAAAGAATCTTGCTTGGCATTCTGAAAGTAGTAGCTCAAATGAAACTAGCAGCTGACCAAATGATTTGTTATGTTAAAACTAGCAGCTCACAAAATATTTAAAAGTAGCAGCTCACAAGATAGCATATCACAAATAGCATAAGTTCATAATAGCACTGCACATTCAAGATAGCATCTCACAAGTTCAACATTACATAAGTTCATAATTTCAGCATCACACTTAAGATAACAGCTAACAAGTTCACAAATAGTTCTTAAACAACAAAAACAACACACTTAACATAGCAGCTAACAAGTTTACAGATCTTTCATCTTCTTGCTCCTGGTGTTGCAAGCAGGGTTAGTTAAGAGCCTTGAACTCCTCCTTGTGGTGACAGTTTTGCTCACTTCTTTGCTTAGCTGGTTGCTTCCAGTTACAGATCTATTGTAGGATGTGGTGCATACTTGAGACTCTTCTTGGCTGGTGACATCCCTCTGTTAGCTGCCTTTTTGTAGTTCTTTCTTGGGCTACAATTGAAATGAGAACATTAAATGAAGCAAAAAAGGAAATGAGAACATTAAATGATGCAAAAATTGAAATGAGAACATCTGTAGCAATTGCACCTTACAGCTGATGACACTGTTGGTGCATTTGTAGCAATGGCAGCATCAGGTTCGACCTCTTTAGCATTTTCAGCATCGGTTTCCACCTCTGTAGCATTTTCAGCATCAGTTTCCACCTCTGTAGCATTTTCAGCATCAGTTTTAGCATCTAAAGGTTCATCTGTTGCATTTTCAGCCCCCCAGTGCTCTTCTTCCCCAAAAGTTGGGTCAATTGATTCCTTGCAGTGAGTGGTACGATGCCCAAGCCTTCCACACCTGCCACATTTCTTTCTCCCAACGCCATGAGCACTATGAACTAGGTCAACAAATTAAACTACAAGAACAATCTGTAGCTGCAGTGTGATCAGTAGATCGAGCCTTAGGAGTTGGGATTGACCGGATCGAGCGAGCTAGGGTTAGGGTTACGGCGGGAGGCGATTTGGGGGAGAAAGAGAGAGGGTGCGGCTCGGGCGAGAGAATGAGAGGGGGAGAGAGTGAACCGGTGACCTGGGCCCAGTTGTAAGGGCGAAGGGGCAAAAATGTCAAAGAAACGGCCGCTTACCAGTCAAACAGCCTTGACTGGACGGAAACGGCACGGAAGGGCAATTCTATAAGGGAACGTGACGGCGGAGGGGCATTTTTGAGCAGGCTTTCGAATTAGGGGCAAATGTGAGTAGTGGGTTCGAGTTAGGGACACAGATGTAAAAGACCCTGTTATATTACCCCTTTTGGATGTTTATGGGCTTTATTTTACACATTTATATCATTTTTGGGACTAACCTACTAACCGGAGGCCCAACCCGTATTGCTGTTTTTTTGCCTATTTCAGTATTTCGAAGAAAAGGAATATCAAACGGAGTCCAAACGGAATGAAACCTTCGGGAGCGTGATTTTTGGAACGAACGTGATCCAGAGGACTTGGAGTGCAAGTCAAGAAGCAGCCAAGGCTCCCACGAGATAGGAGGGCGCGCCCCCCTGTCTCGCGGGCCCTTCGGGCGTCCACCGACGTACTTCTTCCTCCTATATAAGCCTACGTACCCCGAAAACATCCAGGGAACAGACGAAACACAATTTCCACCACCGTAACATTCTGTATCCACGAGATCCCATCTTGGAGCATTCGTCGGTGCTCCGCCGGAGGGGGAATCGACCATGGAGGGCTTCTGCATTAACATCCTTGCCCCTCCGATGAGTTGTGAGTAGTTTACCACATGTTGGGGATCATAGCAGAAATTCAAAATTTCCTACGCAATACCAAGATCAATCTATGGAGTAATCTAGCAACGAGGGGAAGGAGAGTGCATCTACATACCCTTGTAGATCGCTAAGCGGAAGCGTTCAAGTGAACGGGGTTGATGGAGTCGTACTCGTCGTGACCCAAATCACCGATGATCCTAGTGCCGAACGGACGGCACCTCCGCGTTCAACACACATGCAGCCCGGTGACGTCTCCCATGCCTTGATCCAGCAAGGAGAGAGGGAGAGGTTGGGTGTCGGTGTCAAAACCGGCGGATCTCGGGTAGGGCGTCCCGAACTATGCGTCTAGGCGGATGGTAACAGGAGACAAGGGACACGATGTTTTTACCCAAGTTTGGGCCCTCTCGATGGAGGTAAAACCCTACTCCTGCTTGATTGATATTGATGATATGGGTAGTACAAGAGTGGATCTACCACGAGATCAAAGAGGCTAAACCCTAGAAGCTAGCCTATGGTATGATTGTTCTTCCGTCCTATGGACTAAAACCCTCCGGTTTATATAGACACCGAAGAGGGCTAGGGTTACACAGAGTCGGTTACAATGGTAGGAGATCTACATATCCGTATCGCCAAGCTTGCCTTCCATGCCAAGGAAAGTCCCATCCGGACACGGGATGAAGTCTTCAATCTTGTATCTTCATAGTCTTGGAGTCCGGCCGATGATGATAGTTCGGCTATCCGGACACCCCCTAGTCCGGGACTCCCTCAGTAGCCCCTGAACCAGGCTTCAATGACGACGAGTCCGGCGCGCATATTGTCTTCGGCATTGCAAGGCGGGTTCCTCCTCCGAATAATTTATAGAAGATTGTGAACACCAGGATAGTGTCCGGCTCTGTAAAATAAATTCCACATACCACCGTAGAGAGAATAATATTTACACAAGTTCAATCTGCTGACGTATTTAGTGGCGTGACGTCACACCACAACCAAGCCTTTACTCGAACCGTTTTTATTATACCACCTCAGCGTGTTTAGCGAAGCAGTTTCCTTGGCACATCTTGTCGAAGCAGAGATCGTGTTCCCCTTATTCCGGGATTCTCATCAATACGGACGTGGGTAACCCAACCGCGCCCGTTGCCACGCCCCCTCCATCGAAGGCGAGTTCCAAACGGTCACGGGGATGGCTCTTGGTATTCTCCCTCTTTATAATGAGACCAAGGCCCGTTCCTTTTCTTCAATCCTCAATCGAATCCGCCCCTCTCCCCGAGTTCCAACACCCAGGGCTCCCGATTCGGGCACTTCGGACCTTCGACAATGTCCAGCTCCGACTTACAAGGCCGATGGATGCCCTCCTCCGTCACGGAAGAGGACGTGCTAAAGCTGAGAGACGCCAGGTACTTAACCTACGAGATTTCGCATAGGCTACCTGCCCAAGGGCAAGTCATTCCTACTCTCAAGCCTGGCGAGAGTGTGGTGTTCGTGTCTCACCTCCATCGGGTTTTAGGCTTCCTGATGGATCCCTTCGTGAGGGGGCTCATGTTTTACTATGGGCTGGAATTCCACGACTTGGCTCCGGAGTCCATCCTCCACATCTCACTTCGGTTTGTGGCTCAAAACCTTCAACGTGGAGCCGAAGATGATTGAGGGGCGTCAGGCAGAGTGCGGCGTGGCGGTTATAAGCAAGAGGGCCGATGCTCCATGGCCCGAGGGCTCTTTTTAGGAGGAGCTCGGCTTGTGGCAACAGGAGTGGTTCTATATCACCGCTCCCTGGGGCAGCAGGCAGAGGCCGCCGCCCGCCTTTCGCTCGGGCCCTCCACAACGGCTGACGTCATGGGTCAACAAAGGGCTTGACTGGGGGCCGTCCAAGGACGTGCCCCTATTGCAGGGCTGGATTCGATACCTCCAAGAGAGGAAGATCAATCTGGTCGTAGTGACGCAGGTTATGCTGATTCGGCGTCTTCTGCCCTGCAAACGTCGCCCCCTCCGCCTGAGGGACCACGAGCTCTCCAACACTTCATGGGTACGACACCCGTGGAGATGTACAAACTGTTCTTCAGATCACAAGAGATGTGTCCGGACTTGACCGAGGACGCTGGCTTAAGCTGCAATCGCTCGGATACTCAAGTAAGTAGCCCTGTGTCCGGACATATCGTCCATTTATTTATTAAGGATTTTCCTTTTAACCAGCTATCCCTTGGACAGGAGTGGATAGCGCAAGCAAAACTGATACGGTGTCCGACCCCCCTCCCTGAGACCACGTCGGATCCCGTGTTAATCAAAATGTTGGAGGTAGCGCCTTCGGAGGAGGGCGAAGGGGGGAATAGGGAAACTACCACCTCTGCTAAGGAGGCTCTCAGCAAGGGGGGAATCAAGAATCCCTCCCTCCAGGGGGGAAGAGGACCGCTTCCGAAGACCCGAAGGCCAAGGCCTCAAAGCGAAATCTACACCGGAAGGTCCTGTGCCGGGAGGAGTCCCGACCGCACAGTCTCCCCAAAGGAATCAACCCTCCAGTGAGCCGTAAGTAGAAAAAGGGGAGTTTTGTAATAAGGGACATCCCTATTTTATTTCTAAGGATAACCGAAGTTTTTACCTTGTAGTTCGGATCTCAGCCCTTCTCAGCAGAGCTCATCCTCGGGGGACCTTCGTCCGGAGATGATGGAGAGCGAAACGCCTCCATCTGCTGCCCCGTCAGGCGGGGCAGACGACCCTGAGGTGTCGTCACGGAGGGTCTCCCCGAGTCCGGTGGGGCCGGGGAGTTCGGCACCCACTGGAGTACGGCCGGTGGAGCTGCAGGGTCTGCTCGAGAGGGCGTCTATCTCAGAAGATCACCGCACATTAATGAGTACGATGATTGAAAGGATCTCATCCGCCGAGAGCGGGTTGCATGAGGCCGTCGGAAGTTTACTGACGGGGTTTGAGGTACGCAAAAAATGACATACCTTTTGACAGTTTTGCACATAGAGTGCGCCCTGTATAGATAGTAGCCCCTGAGACTCGGTATGTTGTCGAAAGCGACAGCGTGCCAAGGATCATAATCTCTGTTATAAAATGTCGCCTTTCCTATGTAGGTGGCGGAGCGTTCGGTGGCCAGCCGGACTGATAGAGTTGCCGAGCTGAAGCGGCAACTCGAAGTTGCGGATGCGGACATCGCGCTGGTCAATAAACGACTTGACGAGTCACAAGGTAGGTGGTTTCTTCGTGGTTACCTGGTAAGGGAGCTGATGCCCACTCCTTACAACATGTATGCTTGATGCAGATGGTGCCGCTGCTGTGGAAGACCTTCGGGCAGAGCTTGCTCGAGCCAAGGAGCAAGCCAGAAAAAGTGATGCGGCTGCCTCGAAGGCAGCGGAGGAGCTAAAAGCCGAAAAGGCTGCTCACTGCCGAAGCAGGGAGGAGATGGCCGGAATGGCCGTGAAACTAAAAGATGCTACCGACCGCTATGAGGTTCTTGAAAGAGAACGCCAAGCGGAGCAAGAGGACCTGAAGAAGGCCACCGCCGAAGCCAAGGATGCCCGTTCTGCAATGCGGGCTATAAAGGAGGAACTGCGTCAGGCCGGAAACATTGCGGCTGGAAAGCCCTTTCTACTGCGTAGGAAGTTCACGGATCCGAAGTATGCTCAGTTGGGCCAGTTGTGGGGTGCGGAGGATCCTTATCTGAATTTGGCGGCGAGTGCGGCGGACGCAGTCGTGCACTTCCGAAGCCAGAAGGATCACGAAATGGAAGAGCTTTTTTGGTCTTAATTCCATAGTCCGGAGCGTCCACTTCCGTTGACCGATTGGTTGGATGAGTGGGCTGAGCTGAATAGATTGTCCGGATTTGCCATGACGGATGTGGTGGCTCATCTGTGGCCGAAAAGGCCCAAGCCGAAGAGTTATTTTGGCTTATTGCAGCAATTCCTTGGGGCGGTGCCGCATATCAAGGCGATGAAGCGGTCGGCATGCATAGAGGGTGCACGGATCACTACTAGGAAAAGGCCTACTAATGGCGCACCAGTTTTGCCTACTAATGGCGCACTACCGGTGCGCTATTAGTAGCACGCCATTAGATTTTTTTACTAATGGTGCACCACTGGTGCGCCATTAGTACCTGGTATACTAATGGTGCACCTGGCAGTGCGCCATTAGTATGTAACTCCATGCGCCATTAGTATGCCTCCCGGGGGGCCATATGTAACCATGTGCTTTGTCACACTAATGGCGCACTCTGCCTTGATGCGCCATTAGTATCCTTTGGCATACTAATGGCGCGCTCTGCCTTGATGCGCCATTAGTATGAATATTTGGTTTTTTTTGCTTTTCTGATTTTTGCACAGGTTACAAAATATATTATTGGACAGAATATAGACAGCAGCACACAGCAATAGCAGATTCATCGAATACAATAGAAGATTAGTCTCCGAATACAATTCATCATATTAGTCTCCGAATTCAAAAGACCGAACAAAGATAAAACATTACAAGTCTCAAGACCGCGAGTATCGAGTTTGTCTTCACATTACAAGTCGATATCGATCATCTAAACTACCATCACATAAAAGAGAGTTGTGGTCATCACGATGAGCATCATCGCGATCAAACTGGTCTTCATCCGGTTCCTCCAACGCTCCCTCCTCTCTCCCGCTAGATAGCGGGCATATCTAGATTCGGCCTCCGCCCTAGTGGTGTACCCTTTGTAACTGTTACCGCTGAAACGGTGAACCTGTCTCCGACACTCCTCCCAGTCGTCGTAGACTCCGGGAACCTTACCCTTGTACACGACATACGACGGCATCTCTATGCACAAGCCAAACAACAGACAATACATAAGCAATATGTAAGTATGCAACAAAAGGATCGGAAGAGAAAAGCAAGACATTAATAGCACGATTCATGGTCCTACTAATAAATAGCATCGATTACATCTAAGTTGAACGACTGTCCAAACCAAAGAGACATACGAATTCATTAAAGTTTAATTACAACATGAGCCAATCAATGTTTCAGAACTACACATCACTACTTTCGACTCGACTCATCGGACAGGAGCGTGGATGAAGCCGTCGTCTGTCGTGATGGTCATGAAATCGCGGTCGTTGTCACCCTGCATTTGTAGCATTCCATCTATCTCATTGTTGGACGGTTGATATCTGAGGTAGAACTGCCCCGAGGTATGAAGGACATCTTGATGGATGATGTCCGCAAACTCCGACTGGATGCGAAAGAATTCTTGTCTGAGGTCCGCGTCCTGGATTGCCGACAACTTCGCGGCCCAACCTTTGAGACTATCTGGTAGCAGAAGTTGATGATGGTCCCTTACGATCGCCCGCATGTGATGGAGGGCGTAGTAGGCATCCTTCTGACCGCCAGGCGGCTGCTTGACGCAGCAGAACTTCGTATTGTGTGAGAACATGTGCTTGCCGTACTTACGAACTGCCCTGGTGAAGGTGCCTCCAGATTTGGCGTAGCCGGGGAGAACATCATCAAGAACTTTCTTGACATTTGTGTAGTCTATCTTGGAGTTACGGTTCGGGTCGAAATACGTGGCCATGGAATATTTCGGGCTTAAGAGGATGAGTGTGCAATGTGTGTCACTGCACAGAACACGGAATGTTAGAAAAAAAAGAACGATCGAAATCTAAGAAATCATATGTTACGGGGCGGTTAAGGGATGACTTACTCGGGAAAGTAAGCCACAAGGAAGTTATCCTTATCTGGGTTTGCCAGAATGACGCCTTCGAGGTGTGAACTCGCAACTTGGCGGTCCCCAGCGCTGCTCAAGTGCTTGGCACGCATGTAGAAGGGGTCGACTATCACGATGTCCGGGGTCTTGTCTCTAATGATCCGCATCTCCATACTCAGCGAAAACAGCCGAACGAAGGTGTAGTGCAGCGGATGAAGGTTAAACATAGCAAAGATGTCATCAAACCGCAGGACGATCGTACCCCCGATGTCGCCATCCACAAAGCCCTTGCCCTCTGGCACCTTGGCCACGAAAACCGGGTATGCCACATCATTCTCTCTGAGACGCCGCTTCTCCAAAGAAAGAACACTGTCGTGCAGACTCCGCATAGCACCGGTTGCAGCATTCAGCATATTTGGCGGTAGCATCGCCCTACCCGCCACATGCACCCTCCTCGAGATATCCTTAGGTGAAGGTGGCCCGTCCTGAGCACGGATCGAACTCGGTGCCGGCTGGCTCGCACCGGCGCCCTTGTTAGTCTTTCGTTTCCGTCCCTTCTTCTTGATCTCCTGTAATGGGACCGAGTTCTGCTCACAGACCGCCTTCTTGAGCGTGTTGGGGCTGATAATATTTCGCACCTCAGCTATCTGAGGCTCGGTGAAGGCGGGAGCTGGAGGCGTCTCCTGAGAACTGAACGCCAGACGACGCCTATTGCAATTGGATTTCTCCGCCATACCAGCTAGATTGCGGTTGTCTTGGTTGGGTTCTTGAGAAAGAGGCCCACAGAACTTGTCAGCGTACCCATGTTCGGCAAAGTACTTATCGACTTTGGTAAATGTACCGTCGTCGTTGTCGTCGTCGTCCGAATCCTGTGCCATAGGGCTGTCCGGATCCTGTGCCATAGGGATGTCCGACATAGGGATGTCCGGCAGGTCCGGTAGCGTTGCGGCATTCTTGCCATGGCTTGGCGCCGGCACGACTAGCGGTCTTGTCTGTGGGGTGGTGTCCCCCGCCCCCAAACGAATCTGGCTCTTCGGCCAAAGTAGGGGCCAGTTTATGCAGGCGCTGAGGGTCATCTCATCTTCTTCATCGGCCCCAGCGGGTCAAACCGGAGGTAACAGCTCGTCGCAGCCTGGCAGCACCTGAACCACTTCAACCCTATACACTGTGGGTGGCATCGGATTACCATGGAACATTGGGTTGCCCAGTTGAACGATTCTGCCCTTGGCGACATCGACCAACTCGGCGCCCACGAAGTGCAGAAGGGTGCAAGGAACGTCGGCGGTGCCCTGCGAAAACATGTACAGGGCGTCAGGGATGCCCAGTCAAAGGCAAGGAGATGAAGTCATCGGCCGAGAGGCTTAGTTACCGTGATGCCGTCGAGCTCGGCTAAAGTCGAGGCACCGCCAACGGCGGGCGTGCAACTGATGGAGGGGGCGCTTGCTGGCGAGGTGCCAGTCGGGTACACCCGGGTGCATTAAGCTCCAATGCCCGTGCCGGCGCCGGAGACACGAATACCACCTCCGCCGCAGACACCAATGGCGCCGCCACCGGAGACACCAATGGCGCCGCCGGAGACACCAATGGCGCCGCCTGCGCGCTGTGCGAGTTGCTGGCCATGAAGCTGGGAACCGGGGGAGGCCCCTGTTGGCCGCCCGCAATCCACGTCGTCAGCCCATGAATCAACGTAGGCACCATGGCATTGAGCTTCGTTCCCAGTTGTTGTTCCACTTGCTCTTGGACAAGCTCCGGAATCCGCGCCACTTGTGCCTTGAGTGCTTCAACCTCGCGCGTCTGGCTTTCCGAGCTGGCCTTTTTCTCCTTCCGCACACCAGCGGTATAGTATGACCCCCATTTTGTGGACAAGCCTTTGCCGGCCACACGACCAGCTGACGTCGGCTTAGTGAGCTTATCCTTGCTTTTCATTATGTTCAACGCCCTATTTAAAGGGGTGTCGAAAGGGGAGCTCTGAGACGACCCCGCGCTACTGCTTTCAGTGTCCTGCGAAAGGAACGTGAACCATTTAGAAATATTGGGGATTAATTAGAGTGCAACCATATGGAGCTAATTACGCGGGGGTGTATTCCTTACCAGAACAAGCTCAAGCGCCCTGGTCTTCGGATCCGTGGTAAGCTCCTTTGTTATCGGGTCCTCCTTGTACCGGGCCCTGACATAGTTCCTGGTCTGCTTGTTACCGCTGTATTTCTCGAAGCGGGGCGGTAGGCCTTGCTCGGCACGCTCCGCGTCCTCCTTGTCCCATATAGGCTCCGCCACTCTGTAACCGCCGGGACCGAGTTTGTGTTCCCCTAAGTTCAACTCCCGCATTTCTTTCCCCCACTGACTTGATTCGGAGGTTGCACTGCTCGAGCACTTGATCTTGAACTCCTTGTACTCATCTTCGCTCATCAAAGGATATTTCGCCTTGATCTTCTCATAACTATCACCTTTATCAATCATTCTCTTCACCGCGCTTCTCCAAGTAGACAGGGCCGTGCTCATCTTCGTGAGGGCGGCACTGTTCACTTTATTCCCTGAGAGGCGTGTGTTTTCAAATTCGGCGGGGAACTTGTATCGTTCGTGCAGCTTCGTGAAGAGGAGGTTGCGCAAATTCCCTCGGTCCTTATGCCTAAGGTTCTCGGTGTTGATCGAGATGGTGCTCCGGAGAATGCACCCGAGCTGAACCGAGTACCCCTTGACTATATGTTTGGGCTCCGTTGGATTTCCGTCGGAGTCCACTTGAGTGAATTCCTCCTTGAGGGTGCGGAGCGCATTCGGACGCCGGTCCTTCCTTTGCTTCTTCGGTTGGCTGCCATCTGTGTGTGCGCCGCCATCATCAGTGGTGGCATCCTCGGCGGCACCATCAGTGGTGTCATCCCCGACGCCACTAGGGGTTGTGTAATCAGGATCGGTGTCTTCCGCGGCGTCCTCATAGCGGTGAGGTTGTTCCTCCATCTCCTGGGACAGCTCCCAGAATTGCTTGCCGCCCGAACCACCGGCCTCATCGTTGTGGGCCATGTTTCGCTCTAAATAGGAAAAAAGTTTGGTCAAAAAGTTGGTTATTGTCAAGGAACAAGATCATGGTCTCATCATTTAGGGTTTGTCGACACCGAGGCACCCTAAAAGCCTAAGCTTTCATCATTTAGGGTTTGTCGACGCCGAGGCACCCTAAAAGCCTAAGCATACATCATTTAGGTTCTCATCGACACCGAGGCATCCGGGGCAGCCAAGTTAAGTTTTCATCATTTAGGGTTTATCGATGCCGAGGCACCCTAGGTTGGGCCTAATCACTTGGCACTAATCACTTGGCTCTATTGCCACCTATGTTGGGTTTATCATCTAGGGTTTATCGATGCTAAGGAGAATTCTAAGTTGGGCCTAATCACTTGGCTCTATTGCCACCTATGGTTTAATGCAGCAAGAATAAAGGGGCAGTTGATCCTACTTAATTAAGTACTAAGATACCCCGGCCCATGCATTAGTCGCAAGTACCCCATATGTCCTATTTTTAGCAAAGTCATGCTAAAATTCACGGAAAATTTCAGCATGACCTTTGCTGAAAATAGGACATATGGAGTACCCGAATTTGCCGGAACGGAAGTTAATCAACATTCCGGCAAACTCAAGGGCCTCTCGGGGTACCTGCAAATTCATCACGACACGATGGTCGGAGACAAAACCCAGCAAACTAGCACCACAATGTGCCTCTACTTTCATATGGATGAAAAGGCCACAGACCATATGGTCCTCTGCTTTCATATGGACAAAAATCAGCTCAACTTATGTGAGCTTCCATTCCAGATCTAATAGCAGCAAGTTGTTCACTTGTAGCTGAACTTATGTGAGCTGCCTTCAAGAAAAGAAATCTGCAGTGGCACATCTGCTCTCTGAATACATTGGCAAGAAACAAAACAACACCTAGTATACCATCCATCTGCTATGGCCGTATCATGCAGTTTAACTAAGCACTAACAGGTAATTATATAACAGAAAACTTGGCGCGTACGTGTCACTTAGCTTGGGCAAGCAACATACCTCGTCCTCTTGGTTAGTCCAAACAAGCTGTATGCTGAGCCTCAACTCACCACCTGCACATTTTACAGCACCCATGAAATGAAAAACTAAACATAATTGTCAACCAACAAAACCAAAACACAAACAGGACTTCAAATTTTCACGATCAGGAAGAAAAACAGGGTTTTCAACTACTATATTCAGTTTCATGGCATCAGTTGAACAGTTGAAAAACAACAAGCTTCATTTAAATATCTTTCTGCTAACAAACATAACTAATGTCAGTACTCAAAAAATATAGTGACCACACAGGGAACAAACAAACTATTCACTTTTTATTTCTTCAGAACTGGACTAGACAGAGAACAACTCCTTGGAAGCAACATAGGAAAATTGATCTGATCCTGAGACTCTTAGCTCTTGTACTCACCACCTGTATACCTCTTTGATATTAGTACCAAAGATGGATCAAAAGTTATATTGCAACCATCAAAGTAAGTCTGAAGCATGCCGTAAACTGTTCACACTAGATAGAGCGGCAACCAAAACTTTGACCGATCGATCTTTTGTAAAAAAGGAATTTGTCCCGATTTGTTTGTTGCAGTTTGAGATTCAGCAAAGAAACTCCAAGAACATCCAACTGTTTTGTTTAAGTTACTGATGATAGCTGGGTATGTACATACATCTTGGGTGGTGCTCTATATACTTAACTAATATAGCTTCATCCTGTCGAATCACCCAAAGCACCAGCAGCAACATGAGCAGCATCACATATACTTAACTAATAAAGAACATTTCCTTACCTAAGCTCTGCTCATTGTCCAAAATAATCCTAATTTACTCTCAAATGTACAGCCCTGCATCTCAAAGTGCAGCTTCCTGCCACCCATCATCAGAACTAAAAATGGCATTTTACTTTGGAAAAATGGCCTGCACGCTTCAGCATACTAGCTAGTAGAAAAATCCTAATTTGTGATGTTACCTGCTACTTGTTGTGTATCTTAAATCATATTTTGTTTCCAGATGTTCTCCTTGATTGTTACAGAAACTTTAGTATGTATATCTTGAGAAACATGCAGTAACAATCATGCTCTGCCGGTAAGAGAAAGCAGAGGATGCTACTCCAATAACCACAGAAATGGGCAAAAATGACAGTTTGATTCCTTTCAATAATCAAAGGCATCAAATGCTTGCTAAGATACTACCTTAGCTTGGTTGCAGTTTGGAATAAAATAATTATGATTACTGACCTCTACTGTTTGGCTCTGAACTTAAACCTGTTAGTTAATCCAGAAACCTCACAACGCAATAGTTACTTACTAATATTGGCTGCAATCATCATAGCAAGAAATAACTATCATTATATTCCCACAGTATCGAATCTACAACCTAAAAACAGTAACTCATCCACTAAAAAATCAGGAAAAAAATTGAACAGAGGATGCAAGAGGAAGGAGGGAGGGGGGATGAGGGAAGAGGGAGGGGAGTGGTGGCTACCTGCCTACGGACTGGTCACCGGCGTAGCTCCGGGCGGCAGCGTTGCTGGGCAGGAGCGCCTGCTCCAGGGAGGGGGCGCCGTTGGTAGGAGCGGCTGCTTGATGGCGGGAGGCGCTGCTGGGGTCCTGTACCGGAGGCGGGGCAGCGGAAGGTTCGGCCGGCTGGGCGCGCCGCGGCGGCGGGCCGGCAGCGGTGGCGGCAGCTAGGAACCCTAGCTGTCGCGCTCGGGAGGGAGGTTGACGCAGGCGGGGCCGCGGAGGGAGGGGGACGGCGAGGGCGCGGGCGCGGGCGGAGGGGGTACGGTGCTCGGCTCGGGGACGGCGAGGGAGGCGGCGAGGGAGGCGGCGCTCGGCTCGGGGACGGCGAAGGAGGCGAGGGGGGCGGCGAGGGGGACGGCGAACACGAGGGGGCAGCGGGAGAGATTAGAGAGATTGGGGATTATGGCGAACACGGGGGTTGCAGTCAGTGGGCGGAAGCTTTCTAATGGCGCACCACCATCTCGTGCGCCATAAGTACGACTATTCTAATGGCGCACCAGCGCTCGGTGCGCCATTAGAATTTGGTTCTAATCTAGCCCACTAGCCCTATCTACAACCTAACCCTATCTACAACAGAAGCCACCCACTAGCCCGACTGGTCAGCACGCAGCACACACACCAGGAGGTCCTGGGTTCGATTCCCAGGCTCCCCAATATTTTTTTTATGCATTTTAAATGCTGTTTTTTATATTTATTTGTGTTTAAATATGTTCAAACTTGTTTAAATCATAACAGTAATATTTTTTTATAAAAACAGTAGTAATTTTTTAAAAAATATGTTCAAATTTGTTACTTGAAAATATCATCGGCGGCGGCGGTGGAGCGGGGGAGGGTGCGGGGGGTGCCCGTTGGCGGCGGTGGAGCGGGGGAGGGTGCGGGGGGCCGGGTGCTCGTCGGCGGCGGTGGAGCGGGGGAGGGTTGCGGTGGGTCGTCGGCGTCGGTGGAGCTAGCGGGGGAGGGTGCGGGTGGGATCGAGATGGAGGGGGATCGAGATCGAGATGGAGGGGGAATCGAGATCGAGATGGAGGGGGATCGAGATCAAGTGTCCTCATGAATTCAAAAAGTGCCCATGAAATTTAAAAATATTCATGATATCAAAAAGTGCCCATGAAATACAATCGAGAAATGAAGACTACGATTTAAATACAATCGATCTTAGCTAGCTATCTGTTCACAATCTTCTTGCCCTTCTTTTTCGCAAATGGAGTTCTTCTGTGGAACGGACGTCCTTTAGGTAGGGTGGTCCTGCTTCTTCTTGTGGTGTGTGCTGCTACTTCATCGTCGTCGTCATGTTCGATCTTCGGGTCGCCGTACTTGTCAAAGTCTTGCTCATTGGCTACTCCATCCATTCCGATGATCTTCCTTTTGCCTCTCCTCACGACAACACGACTGGGCTTTGGCGGGTCGGTAATGAAGAAGCATTGGTCCACTTGGGAAGCCAGTACCCATGGCTCATTTTTCGCGGTGACGTTTGCGCCCGCGGTCTTGGATTTGGCTTCGGGTATAACCATGGTGGTGAAATACCGGTCTTCTTTTAGGACGCTCTTGGCCCATCTGACACGGAACATCGGGACCTTCTCTCCAGCGTAGCTCAGCTCCCAGATCTCCTCGATCCTTCCGTAGTATCTGTCCTTGTCGTTGCCGGTGTAGGATTCCATCGTTACCCCGGAGTTCTGATAACCATCGCTCTTCATGTCCTTGTCCTCGGTGTAGAATGTGTAGCCGTTGATATCGTACGCCTCATAGGTCATCAGGTTGTGCTCGGCGCCCTGTGACAAGGCGAATATGAGTTGTTCTTCCGCGGAAGAATCCTCATGTAAAGGGTACGACAGAAGCTTCTGCTTGAACCAACGCGTGAAACATGAGTTGTGCTCTTTGATTATATCTCCGTCCGTCCTCTGTTGGCCTCGGTCATTGTACGTCTTCTCAATAAAGGTTTTGTGCTCTACCACCCAAGGATCGACCACGTCTATGTGTTGTAGCGCGACTAGGTTTGCTCTTTCAAAGTCGGCGAGTCGACCCTCGAAGTCGACATGCATTTCGCGGCGACCCTCACGGTGACCCCATCCAGCGAGCCTGCCGAGGTGCCTGTTGACGGGCAGACCAACGGGGTTCTCGATGCCTAGATAATTCGTGCAGTAGGAGATGCACTCTTCGGTCAGAAAGCCCCTGGCTATACTTCCCTCTGGACGTGACATGTTTCGAACGTATCCTTTGATGACACCATTCATCCTTTCGAACGGCATCATGCTGTGCAGGAACGTCGGCCCGAGTTGGATGATATCCTCCACGATATGGACCAGCAGATGCACCATAACGTCGAAGAATGCGGGCGGGAAGTACATCTCAAGCTCGCATAGTATCACCACGATCTCTTCCTGTAGCCTTCTGAGTTGCCTCACGCCAATGGACTTCCGAGAGATGACGTCGAAAAAGTTGCATAGGCCAAATAGCGTTTCACGGACGTGCGCGTCCATGATCCCACGGATTGCAACTGGAAGTATCTGCGTCATCAGCACGTGACAGTCGTGAGACTTCATCCCGCTGAACTTCTGCTTCGCTGGGTCTAGGTATCTGCTTATCTTCCCCGCGTAACCGTAAGGAAGTTTTACTCCTAGGAGGCAGGTGAAAAACTGCTCGATCTCCTCCTGACTTAGAGTGAAGCACGCGGGAGGGTAGTCATTTCCGGTCTTCTTGGCCTTTTTGCCTTTGCGACGACTTTCTGTGTCCTGCTTCGCCTCATCATCATCATCATCATCATCATTAGCGTGAAGCTCCTGCCTGATGCCCATTGATTTCAAGTCTGCCCTTGCTTTCGGCCCATCTTTGGTCCTCTCTGGCATGTTGAGCAGGGTACCAAGCAGACTCTCGCACACGTTCTTCGTGATATGCATGACATCAAGGCTGTGAGGCACACGGTGGATCTTCCAGTACGGCAAGTCCCAGAAAACAGACCTCATTTTCCATACCTTCAGCAGCGGCTCTGGCGCCTTTCGCTTCTTTCCCGGCTCTGGCACCTTTTGCTTCTTTCCCAGCAGTGGGCAGTCTTTCCAATTTTTCAACAGCTCGTCTATTTCCTCGCCGCTCCTCGTACACGGGCGTTTTCGGGGTTCGGTTTCACCATCGAACAGATCCTTGTGTTTCCTCCACGGGTCATCGTCGCGAAGCCACCTTCGATGTCCCATGAACACGGTTTTCGAAGACTCGGGATCTCTATCTAGCTGGCGATACGTTGTGTCATCCATGCACCTTACGCATCCAGAAAATCCGTGGACTACCTGGCCCGCGAGATATTCGTAACCGAGATAGTCATGCACCGTCGTGAGCAGTGCGGCTCTCATAGGGAAATATTCTTTCTCTGCAGCGTCCCACGTATTGGCTGGCGTTTTCCACAGCGTGTCTAGCTCCTCCTTCAGCAGCCCCAGATACAGATTGATGTTGTTCCCTGGTTGTTTCGGCCCTTCAATTAGCATACTCATGTGAATGTACTTCCTCTTCAAGCACAACCAGGGGGGAAGGTTGTACATCCACACAAACACAGGCCAGGTGCTATGTGTGCTTCTCTGGCTGCCAAACGGATTGACTCCATCGGTGCTCGCGCCCAGCACGATGTTCCTTGGATCCTTCCCAAATTCTGGGTATTCGAAGTTCAACGCTTGCCACTGGCTCGCATCCTTAGGGTGACTCAGCATCTTGTCTTTTTTATTTATCTCCGGATCATTTCCGTCATCTTCCCGCTTCTTGTCCTCCCTATCCGCGTGCCAATGCAGGAACTTTTCTACCTTAGGGTCAGCGAAATACCGCTCTAGACGAGGAGTGATCGGAAAGTACCACACCGATTTTTGAGGAGCTTTCTTCCTCTTCTTGTATCGAGTGACGCCGCACACCGGACATATGGTAGACTCCGCGTGCTCGTCCCGATAAATGATGCAATTGTTCATGCACACATGGTATTTCACGTGCGGTAAATCCAGAGGACACACGATTTTCTTCGCCTCCTCGAAACTGGTCGGGCACTTGTTCCCCTTGGGAAGACGTTCGTGCCAGAATGACATGTTCTCGTCGAAGCATGCGTCGGTCATTTTGTGTTTTACCTTCATCTCCAGAGCCATGAGCGTTACTTTCAGGCGGGTATCCTCGGGCCTGCATCCTTCATACAATGGAGTAACCGCGTCTATATCCAGTTGATCCAGCTTGGCTTTCTCTCGGGCGGCAGCTCTTGCGTTATCCGTCTGCTTGCGAAGCAGCTCTTGAATATGAGGGTCCTGCACCCAGCCTCCATCGTCGTCTGCTCCGGCATCTTCATCTTCATGATCATGCCCTTCGTCTTGATCTTCCTCATCATCATGTACGACATCTTCTACATGATGATTGTGTACATCATCACCGTCGTGATCATGTCCTGGAGATTCTTCGTCTTCTCGCCCGCCCTCGCCACGGTGGTTGTCTTGTTGCCCTTCCTCTTTTCTTGCCCGGCCCCCATGGACGACTTCATAGTCATCTTCATCACCTTGCCACCGATAGCCATCCATGAAACCACGCAAGAGCAGGTGGTCCCGCACCTGCCCGGAATCCGGGTCCGCAATAAGGCTCTTCGTCTCGTTCTTTTGAAGCATCTCGGCCTTTGCAGAGCTCAAAAACCTATTCACGATGCCTTCGGTCATCGTGTGGACCATGGTCGCCTGCGGGGTAGAGCAAAAAGATATTTTAGAACCAAGAAAAAATTTGGCATGACCTTCCCTAAAAATAGGACCAAAAAGAATGCATAGTGCCAAAATTCTCGCCGAAACGGAAATGAATCAACATTCCGGCAAAATATTGGCAACTATCGTATTTCAAATACCGGTACCTGCAAACACAAACATATATGCAACACCACAAGCACAAGCAACACCACAAACATACATAGATCTAGCTAGGCCACAAAAAGTGCATGTGCATGTTGTTGGAGCGAGCTAGGGAGAAAAAAAGTAGATCTACATCATGAAGATAGCTTTCCCCTTACTTACCTATCAAAAAAAAGGTAATTTCACCACTTAATTTTGATGAATCTATGGTGGAAATGAGGTGAGGAGGAGGAGGCAGCCGAGACAAGCTTGGAGGAGGAGGTGGAGAGAATGAAGTGGGGAAAGTGAGTGGGTAGGTGGGCTGTCCAAAATATCTTGTTGGTCCCAGGTTACTAATGGCGCACCACCACAAAATGCGCCATTAGTAACCCTGGTTACTAATGGCGCACGTTACTAATGGCGCACCTGCAGGTGGTGCGCCATTAGTACTTTTTGCAGAAAAGTAAAAAAACATATGTATACTAATGGCGCACTGTGGAAAAGTGCGCCATTAGTAGTTTAAACTAGTAATGGCGCACTTTGGCATGGTGCGCCATTAGTAGGTTTGCAAAAAAGTAAAAAAAAATATACTAATGACGCACTGTCTGGGTCGTGCGCCATTACTAGTTCTAACTAGTAATGGCGCACTTTATCATCATGCGCCATTAGTTTGTATGGAAAAATGGGAAGAAAAAAATCAATAGTAGTGGAGTATGGTGCGCCATTAGTGTCTTCCACACTAATGGCGCACCAGCAACCGGTGCGCCATTAGTATATAGTAGTGGCGCACTATTTACCTGGTGCGCCATTAGAATCAGTCCTATCTATAGCCCTTTTCCTAGTAGCGGATGGCTCTCGCCCGTGTTAAGACATACTGGGCGGAGATGGATGCCACCGATGTTGCATCCCGGGGTTCGGGCAAAAGCCGATTACCCGCCGAGCACTATTTTGAGGAAGTCCTGCAGGGCGCTCGTTTAATAGAGTCGCAGTGCTCGAAAAATGTTATGTCCAAATGACATGTATGATTTGTGAAACCATATTTATAATGTAACGGCTTTTTATACTTGTCCGTTCAAGTATTGAAATATCTCCTGTGCGGCCGTTAATGTATATGTATGTATAACCTGAAAGATGGCAGTCTTTGGCTTCAGCCCCCACGCACATGGTGCGGGGGTGTTTGCAAAAAAAGTGCATTTTCACACTTAATCCAACGTCTTGGTCCTTTGAAGGAGGTGATAGCATAGCAAACTAGGCAACCGGACTATAATGCTTTATCACTTTCACTTAGCCATAGGAGCTCGATGGTGGGGCTACTATATAGCCCCTAGAGGCATCGCGCTCTCCGAACTCGGGGCGCGTGTGTGCCTGACCGGGAAGCGGTCCTTCGTCAAAGTGGAGGAATTCTAAACATTCCAGTAGTCGATCGAGTGGTTGACCAGTCTCTCGCTATATCATGACAGTCAGTTTTCGGCTTTCTCTACTGAGGTGCTCGCCCGGACGAACCGGGGCACAATCGCAGCAGTTCTCCTGGTGCCGCGTTAGCCGATGGAGCGGAACGTAAGGCAGCAAAACACAGGAGCCAGGCAAACCCAACATTTGACCAAAGACATGATTCGGAGCTGATGCATATAAGGCCTAACTCGAGACGCCGAACACTCCCTGAGGTATTCGGTCTTTATGATAACGGGCAGAACGATGCCCTAAGCCCCTAGTGTCCAGGTACGGGCGAGAACTTCTGATGCGGCCGATGCCAAAACGCCAGCCTCCTCCTCGGTTATGGTAGGAAACCACAACAAGAGACAGTAAGAAAGGTTTACGCAAGGTCTTAATCTGAAAAGAATCCTTGCAACGGGTCCCTGCTACACGTCTGCGCCCGTGTCTCCGTTGTGCTATATCCTGGACAGGTGTAGCACGTGGTTCATCTATAAAAGAGAAGAACTTAGTTTGGAAAAAATATCATGCAAAAAATGTATTTAAGACAGAGTATGATTTGGAAGATGAATAAAGTTGAGCTTTATTGGCTCTCAATTGTTCATACGTGCAGCCCCTTTTAAAGAGGTATGCGGCTGGGAAGCCCCTTGTTTATTTATACCGGACTCGCCTAACCGTATCCGAGGTCTGAATGACCTGTTTTTAGGGGCTTTAATCAGCAGGGCCGGATTAGTGTGTGGTTGTCAAGGCAGTCTCACGTTTTCTGTGGCCGAGGAACACTCGGAGTTACCCTTTAATGAGATTATGCCGCGTGGACCGGGCATTTTAAGTGTAAGAGACGCGTAATGCGGTATTGCGTTAAAGCGGGCGAAAGCTTCGCGTCCCAGTAGTGCTTGATGGCTACTTTTGAATGGGGCGACATGGAAGATTAGCTTTTCGCGACAGAAGTTGTCGGATGAACCGAACACAACCTCTAGTAGTACAGAGCCTGTACAATTGGCATAAAGGCCTGGCGTCACTCCTTTGAAGGAAGTGCTGCTATGGCGAATTTTTGTAGGGTCTATCCCCATTCTGCGGATGGTGTCCTGGTATAGCATTGTTTATATCACTGCCGCCATCCATTAGGACATGTGTGAATTGTAGTCCGTCGATTATGGGATCCAATATCAAAGCAGTCCCTCCTGCATTTTCAATACTTCTGGAGTAATCCTGATGGTCGAAAGTAAGTGGTTTTGAAATCCAATTTCGGGACTCCGCTAGGGTGGACCGTGCGGCGCGTGCTTTAGCAGGTGCCGCACTATTTTTCCTTGTTATCACATGAAGTGAGTTCACTGTTTTGACTTCTAGTGGGAAAGTCTTCTGTTTTCCGGCGTGCTGCTTGTGGGGTTCGTCATCGTCTTCGCTTGGTGTGTCGAGCCCCTTGTGTTCGGCGTTAAGTCGGCCGGACTTCTTGAAGACCCAACAATCTCTGTGGGTATGGTTTGCGGGCTTCCCGGGGGTACTATGGATTTGACATATCATATCCAAGATTTTGTTTAGGTTAGATAGCTCGTCATTGTTGTCCTTAAGAGGCAGTGTTTTGTTATTCGACCGAGAGCTTTTGAACCCGGCATTGACCGCCGTGCTATTTGGGCCATTTTCCTTTTTCCGGCACTGATCTTTTCTGCGTCGTGATTTCCCATTTCCAGCCCTGACCTCGGATGTACTCGGGTCGCTGGTGCTGCATCTTGCCAGCCAGCTATCTTCCCACACGCAAAAGCGGGTCATGAGGCTTGTTAGCGCGGCCATTGTTCTTGGTTTTTCCTGGCCGAGGTGTCTGGCGAGCCATTCGTCTCGGACGTTATGTTTAAAGGTTGCTAAGGCTTCGACGTTCGGACAGTCGACTATTTGGTTCTTTTTGGTGAGGAACCTGTTCCAGAATTTGCGTGCTGACTCTCCGGGCTGTTGAGTTATGTGACTTAAATCGTCTGCATCCGGAGGGCGGACATAAGTTCCCTGAAAGTTTGCTCGAAACGCATCCTCGAGCTCTTCCCAACTTCCGATGGTATTTTCTGGGAAGCTTTTGAGCCAATGCCGAGCTAGCTCTTTGAGCTTGAGGGGTAGGTATTTTATGGCGTGGAGATCGTCTCCTCTAGCCATATGTATGTGTTGGATATAATCCTCAATCCAGACTCCGGGATCTGTTGTTCCGTCATATGCCTCTATGTTTGCGGGTTTGAATCCCGCTGGAAATTCATGATCCAGTACCTCATCGGTGAAATATAGTGGGTGTGCGGCGCCCCTGTATTTAGGTGTGCCGTTATCTTCGAACACTCGGCATGTTGTGTTGCTTCCTGGAGCCTTCTTTTTTGGCCCATAGATGGACCTAACCGGGCCATCCTTTTTGCGAGGATCCTTATGTGGATCGTGTGCCGGCTTGTGTGCGACGCCGCTTGCCGCTCTTAGCCTGTCATCTGGTCGTCTATCCGGCCAGGCGGCCTCTTTGTTTTTTGACTATGGGAGCTCTACGGCCTCCTCGTCAAATTCGGGCAACAGCTTGCGCTTCGGGTAGCTCTTTGCTTGGTGACTATTGCCGTATTTATCTGCGGTCTTGAGTACTTTGCTCCATATCAATCTGAGTACGTCTTCCGCTGTTTTGAGCTTTCGCTTCTGCTTCTTCAAACTTCTTGCAGTGGCGACGAGCCTTTTTTGAAGGTTCTTATGCTCCGGTGATGTGTCCGGCGTGAGATCGTCTGGACTGTTGTTTTCGTCGGGGATGGGTTGCTCGTCCAATTCATCCTGTTCGGATGGTTGCTTGGTGGCATGTTCATCGTCCACTGGTTCGCCCTGCTCTACGCTGGGTCAGTATGGGTGCTGTTGTTATCGAGGCGGGACTTCGGGTGGCGCTTGCGTCGCCGTTTTGGTTGTTTTTTGGGGGAATTATCCTTCGCCGCGTCCCGTTGTTCCTCGTTATCGCTTCCTTTTGGTGTATCCACCATGTATACGTCGTGAGTTGAGGTGGCTTTCCAGTGCCCAGTAGGCGCTGGTTCTTGGTCGTCTCCGGCATCGTCGTCCATACCGTCGATGTCTTCGGAGTCGAAGTCAAGCATGTCGGTTAGATCGTCGACAGTGGCTACTAAGTGGGTGGTGGGAAGGCTTTGAATTTCTTCGTCGTCCGCATCCCAACCGTCCTGACCGCAGTCCGGCCAGGGCTCTCCTGATAACGAGAGATATTTTAGCGAATTCAGGATGTCGCTGAAAGTTGAGTGTTGAAAGATGTCCGCAGTGGTGAACTCCATGATCGGCGCCCAATTGGATTCGATTGGTAGGGGCACGAGGGGTTCGGGGTCCGGTGAGGAGTCCGGCACCTCGGAGTCATGAGCTTCACAAGTGTAATGCCCCGGATTCGATGCGCCAGGTGTCTGCCAGTTATTCATCATCATTGCCATGTCATTTGCTTGCGTGTTGCATTTTGCCATGTCATCATGTGCATTTCATTTTGCATACGTGTTCGTCTCATGCATCCGAGCCTTTTCCCCGTTGTCCGTTTTGCAATCCGGCGCTCCTATGTCATCCGGTGTCCCCCTCTTCTCTCTTTTCGTGTGCGGGTATTAAACTTTCTTGGAATGTCCCGAGGTTTGTCAAGCGGCCTTGGTATAGCACCGGTAGACCGCCTGTCAAGTTTCGTGCCATTTGGAGGTCGTTTGATACTCCAACGGTTAACCGGGTAACCGTAAGGCCTCTTTTGTTTGCAACCCAACACCCCTTCCAAAGTGGCCCAAAACCCACCAAACTCCCCTCCATGCTCTCGGTCGTTCGATCACGATCGCGTGGCCGAAAACCGCTCCTCATTTGGACTCTCCTAACTCCCTCCACCTATAAAAACGCCCTCTCCCCCTCCATTTTCGGGTCCAAACCCTAGCCCCGCTCCCTCTCCGCCGCCGGACATGTCCGGACGGAGCCGGACACATCCATGCCGCTGCGCCCAGCCAGTCCGAGCTCGCCACGTGGCATCGCCGCCGCCCCCTCGCCGTCGGCCCGCGGAGCCCATCGCGGGCCTGCGCGGGCCCTGGCCGCTGCCGCCGCCCGCCCGTTGGGCCCGCGCCCCAGCGCCGCTCCCCGCCACCGGAACTCTCCCACCGGCGACCTCGCGCCCGCCGCCAGCGAGCGCCCCGCCGTTGCGCCTCGCTCCCCGCCGCCTGCATCGCCTCTGCCGGCTCCGGCCGCGCCATCTCGGCGCCGCCCCGAGCTCCTCCGCGCCCCACGCCCCCCCCCCAAGTTGGCGCCTCACCGCCGCAGGCTCCGCGCCTCGAGCGACGGCGCCCCGGTCGCCCCCGCCGTCGTCCTTTGTCGAGCTTCGCCGCCGGCAGGAACCCCGGGTCCCCGCGCCGCCCCCTCGTCTCCTCCGGCCAGATCCGGGCCGGCGCCGCCCGGATCCGCCTCCTCCTGGCCTCCCCGAGCCTCTCCGGCCATCTCCGTCGTCTCCGGCGAGGTTCTCCGGCGAACCTCGTAAACCGTGCAATCCAGAGGTTGACCCCGAAACAACCAAGTCCCCGGATTTCTGTAATATTTTCATGCCATGTTCGTCATGCTATATCTCTGCATCCGTAGCTCCGTTTCGTGCGTGTAATATGTCAAATTGTTCGCCTCGATGAGTACTTCATTTCATTCCATTGCATCTTTTTCATTTGAGTTCATCTTGATGCCCGAAATGCTGTTGGAAGAGTGCATGTTGCTGTTAACCTGCTGAAACTGATATAACTTGCTCATTTGTCATTTTTGCCATGATTGATGTGTGCATCCTATGAGGTTGATGTCTACATGTATGTTGATCTATACCATGCCATCTTTCCAGGGGTGTATGCCATGTATTTTTTTGAGTTGTGTGCTGAGTGTATCAAGCTGGTTAAGTAGGGTAGTTGTTGTTGCTGTTTTCCTGACAGATTCTGTTATATTTTGTTGCTATGTTAACATGCTTCTACTAATCATTCTATGCATAATCTGGAGATGCTCTATAAACATGTTTTGATCTACATGTTATGCCCTATCCATCCATGCCCTTGGTTGAATTTATAGCCTGTTGTATCATGTTGTTATCTTGCTCTAAAGTTGCTTCATAACGTTGCTGTCAGCCTGTTAACATTAAGTTCACTAGTTCCCATGTGTTTTTCTAGTGATCCATGCACCCTATGAACTTGCTCTTGCCATGTATAGCTTCAAAAACATGTCTTCTTGCTGTTGGTTTCCTTGCCATGCCATGTAATGTTCTATGGTGAGTGGTTCAAGCTCACCAACATGCTTACTTATTGTTGTTCCTGCCATGTATGAATCTGTAATATAACTTGCCATGTTTACATGGGTGCCATCATATCTTCTGATCCTTTTTGGCTCATGGTCAGTAAGGGTTTTTTGATCTACGCATTTAGTAGTATCATGCCATGCCTTTGTTTTCCATGATAAGTTCCTGTAACATGTTGTTTGCTTGCTCTAAACATTGCAACCTGATGTTATTTCTGCAAAGTCTGAAACTGTTATTATTTGCAATCTTATCATGTCATTTTGAACATGTTCTAGTGATTTCTGGAGATAGCTCAGTGTTCATGTTTTGTTCTGCTTTACCTGTACTTCATGCTCATGCCTTTTGTTATTATGTTGGGGTGCTGTAGCTTGTTGCTTTGATGCTTGTAATATGCCTAGTTGCTGTTATGGACAGATTGTTGCTATGACTTGTATAGAGTGTATGTGTTGAACCGTTGCTCCGTTTTGAGTGTGCTCTATATGAAACTTGCTTGGTTTTGCATGTAGCTTCATATTATCATGTTGCATCCTTGTTTTGGTGTGTTTGCTTGATGTTTGTACGCATTTTGCATCAATGCCATGCTTAACTTGTTTTGCTCATATATCTTGGTCGTAGCTCCGAATCTAATAAACTTTATATGTAACTTGACACTTGATCCAAATTAAAACGCATCAACTGTGTGTGTAGCCGTGATGGTCTCTTCTCGGCGGAGTCCGGGAAGTGAACACGGTTTCTGTGTTATGTTTGACGTAAGTAGGTGTTCAGGATCACCTCTTGATCATTGCTAGCTTCACGACCGTTCCGCTGGTTTCTCTTCTCGCTCTCATTTGCGTATGTTAGCCACCATATCATGCTTAGTCGCTGCTGCAACCTCACCACTTTACCCTTTCCTTTCCCATTAAGCTTTGCTAGTCTTGATACCCATGGTAATGGGATTGCTGAGTCCTCGTGGCTCACAGATTACTACAACAACAGTTGCAGGTACAGGTTTTGCGATGATCATGACGCGAGAGCGATGTTTGCTTGTTTGGAGTTCTTCTTCTGCTTCTTCTTCGATCAGGGGATAGGTTCCTGGTCGGCAGCCTGGGCTAGCAGGGTGGATATTGTTTGAGTTTCTATCTATGATTCATCCGTAGTCGGATGTTGTTCTTGTATGTTGTATTGTTGTATTCGTGTGGCATTGTATGCCTTTTGTATGTATCCCCATCTATTATGTAATGTTGATGTAATGATATCCACCTTGCAAAAGTGTTTCAATATGCGGGTCTATCCTTGGTGGGACCTTCGAGTTCCTCTTGGATAGGGTCGCATATTGGGCGTGACAACAAGGGACAAGGTCGGTATTCGGCTCCATCACCGTAGAGGTAGCAGCCCCCGAGGCGGTGTCTAGCCACCCGTCCTTGATCTACGCAGCCGGCTCCGAGTTAAGGGTCAGAGCGGACTCATGTGCGGCCTCCAGGGCACTGTCCGGCAGCAGAGCTAAATCATGCCCATCGTGACAGTGCAGCGCGCTCGGCTGTGGCTTGAATCCATCGAAGATCAAGTCTCCGCGGATGTCAGCCGTGAAGTTCAGACTTCCAAATCTAACCCGACGGCCAGGGGCGTAGCTTTCGATCTGCTCCAGATGACCAAGAGAATTGGCCCACAGTGCAAAGCCGCCAAATACGAAGATCTGTCCGAGGAGAAAGGTCTCACCTTGGACTGCGTCATTGTTGTTGATGATCGAAGGATCCATCGAGCCTATCGGTGACGACACAGAGGAACTCTCAATGAAAGCACCAATGTCGGTGTCAAAACCGGTGGATCTCGGGTAGGGGGTCCCGAACTGTGCGTCTAGGCGGATGGTAACAGGAGACAAGGGACGCGATGTTTTTACCCAGGTTCGGGCCCTCTCGATGGAGGTAAAACCCTACTCCTGCTTGATTGATATTGATGATATGGGTAGTACAAGAGTGGATCTACCACGAGATCAAGGAGGCTAAACCCTAGAAGCTAGCCTATGGTATGATTGTTCTTCCGTCCTATGGACTAAAACCCTCCGGTTTATATAGACACCGGAGAGGGCTAGGGTTACACAGAGTCGGTTACAATTGTAGGAGATCTACATATCCATATCGCCAAGCTTGCCTTCCACGCCAAGGAAAGTCCCATCGGGACATGGGATGAAGTCTTCAATCTTGTATCTTCATAGTCTTGGAGTCCGGCCGATGATGATAGTTCGGCTATCCGGACACCCCCTAGTCCGGGACTCCCTCAGTGGGGAAGACTCCGTCCAGCAGCAGCACGACGGCGTGGTGGTGGTGGAGGAGCATGGCAATCCTGTAGGGCTTCGCCAAGCACCGCGGGAGAGGAGGAGGACTTGGGAGAGGGGGAGGGTTGTGCTAGAACTTGGGTGCGGCTGCCCTCCCACCCCTCCACTATTTATAGGTGGGGAGAGAGGGGGCCGGCCCCCCCTAGATCTCATCTAGGGTTGGGGGCGGCGGCCAAAGGGGGGAGGAGTGCCTCCCCAGTCAAGTGGAGGCCCTCCCCCTTAGGGTTTCCCCTCTCCCATGCGCATGGGCCTTGGGGGGGCTGGTGCCCCTGCCCATTAAGGCTAGGGCGCCCCCTTACATCCCATGCTGTTGTATTGGACGTGGTGGAACATTTTCCAGACCTCCGGACCCCTCCGGAATCCTCCGGAACCTTCTGGAAGCTTCCCGGTACAATACCGGAAAAAATCGAACTTTTCCCGAAACCCGAACAACAACTTTCCATATATAAATCTTTACCTCCGGACCATTCCAAAACTCCTCGTGACATCCGGGATCTCATCCGGGACTCCGAACAACATTCGGTAACCACATACAAACTTCCTTTATAACCCTAGCGTCATCGAACCTTAAGTGTGTAGACCCTACGGGTTCGGGAGACACGTAGACATGACCGAGACTACTCTCCGGCCAATAACCAACAGCAGGATCTGGATACCCATGTTGGCTCCCACATGTTCCACGATGATCTCATCAGATGAACTACGATGTCGAGGATTCAATCAATCCCGTATTCAATTCCCTTTGTCTAGCGGTATAGTACTTGCCCGAGATTCGATCGTCGGTATCCCGATACCTTGTTCAATCTCGTTACCGGCAAGTCTCTTTACTCGTTCCATAACACATCATCCCGTGATCAACCCCTTTGTCACATTGTGCACATTTTGATGATGTCCTACCGAGTGGGCCCAGAGATACCTCTCCGTCACACGGAGTGACAAATCCCAGTCTCGATTCGTGCCAACCCAACAGACACTTTCGGAGATACCCGTAGTGCACCTTTATAGCCACCCAGTTACGTTGTGACATTTGGTACACCCAAAGCATTCCTACGGTATCCGGGAGTTGCACAATCTCATGGTCTAAGGAAATGATACTTGACATTGGAAAAGCTTTAGCATACGAACTACACGATCTTTGTGCTAGGCTTAGGATTGGGTCTTGTCCATCACATCATTCTCCTAATGATGTGATCTCATTATCAACGACATCCAATGTCCATGGTCAGGAAACCGTAACCATCTATTGATCAACGAGCTAGTCAACTAGAGGCTTATTAGGGACACGGTGTTGTCTATGTATCCACACATGTATCTGAGTTTCCTGTCAATACAATTATAGCATGGATAATAAACGATTATCATGAACGAGGAAATATAATAATAACTAATTTGTTATTGCCTCTAGGGCATATTTCCAACACCACAGACCTACGGGTCCATAGTTATTAGCTAGATGGCTTCTTCTCTCTTTTTGGATCTCAATACAATGTTCTCCCCCTCTCTTGTGGAGATCTATTCGATGTAAACTCTTTTTGCGGTGTGTTTGTCGAGATCCGATGAATTGTGGGTTTATGATCAAGTTTATCTATGAATAATATTTGAATCTTCTATGAATTCTTTTATGTATGATTGAGTTATCTTTGCAAGTCTCTTCGAATTATCAGTTTGGTTTGGCCTACTAGATTGATCTTTCTTGCCATGGGAGAAGTGCTTAGCTTTGGGTTCAATCTTGCGGTGTCCTTACCTAGTGACAGAAAGGGTTGCAAGGCACGTATTGTATTGTTGCCATCGAGGATAACAAGATGTGGTTTATATCATATTGCTTGAGTTTATCCCTCTACATCATGTCATCTTGCTTAATGTGCTACTCTGTTCTTATGAACTTAATACTCTAGATGCAGGCAGGAGTCAGTCGATGTGTGGAGTAATAGTAGTAGATGCAGGCAGGAGTCAGTCTACTTGTTGCGGACGTGATGCCTATATACATGATCATGCCTAGATAATCTCATAATTATTCGCTTTTCTATCAATTGCTCGACAGTAATTTGTTCACCCATCGTAATACTTATGCTATCTTGAGAGAAGCCACTAGTGAAACCTATGGCCCCCGGGTCTATCTCTTATCATATTTGCTTCCAATCTACTTTTATTTGCATCTTTACTTTTTGCATCTATATTATAAAATACCAAAAATATATTTATCTTATCATACTATCTTTATTAGATCTCACTTTTGCAAGTGGGCGTGAAGGGATTGACAACCCCTTTATTGCGTTGGTTGCGAGTTCTTTGTTTGTTTGTGTAGGTGTGTGGGACTTTTGAGGAGCCTCCTACTGGATTGATACCTTGGTTCTCAAAAACTGAGGGAAATACTTACGCTACTATTGCCGCATCACCCTCTCCTCTTCGAGGAAAACCAACGCAAGCTCAAGACGTAGCAAGAAGGATTTCTGGCGCCGTTGCCGGGGAGGTCTTAGCTCAAGTCAAGACATACCAAGTACCCATCACAAACCCATCTCCCTCGCATTTACATTATTTGCCATTTGCCTCTCGTTTTCCTCTCCCCCACTTCACCCTTGTCGTTTTATTTGCCCTCTCTTTCCCAATCTCCTTCCCTCTTTTTTGCTTGCCTTTTTCTGTTTGCTTGTGTGTTGGATTACTTGTTGCCATGGCGCAAGATAATACCAAATTGTGTGATTTCTCGAATACCAATAATAATGATTTCCTTAGTACTCCGATTGTTCCTCTTAATGATGTTGAGTCTACTGCTTTGCTGAATCTTGTTATGAAAGATCAATTCGCCGGCCTTCCTAGTGAAGATGTCGCTACTCATCTAAACAACATTGTTGATTTGTGTGATATGCAAAAGAAGAAAGATATGGATAACAGTATTGTAAAATTGAAGTTATTTCCGTTTTCACTTAGAGATCGTGCTAAAGTTTGGTTTTCGTCTTTGCCTAAAAATAGTATTGATTCTTGGAACAAGTGCAAAGATGCTTTTATCTCTAAGTATTTTCCTCCCGCTAAGATTATCACTCTTAGGAACGATATTATGAATTTTAAACAACTTGATCATGAGCATGTTGCCCAATCTTGGGAAAGAATGAAATTGATGCTTCGCAACTGCCCTACTCATGGTTTGAATTTATGGATGATCATACAAAAATTTTATGCCGGTTTGAACTTTGCTTCTAGAAATCTCTTAGATTCGGCCGCGGGAGGCACGTTTATGGAAATCACATTAGGAGATGCTACAAAACTTCTTGATAATATTATGGCTAATTATTCTCAATGGCACACCGAAAGATCTTCTAGTAAAAAAGTGCATGATATAGAAGAAATCAATGTTTTGAGTGGAAAGATGGATGAACTTATGAAATTGTTTGCTACTAAAAATACTCCTCTTGATCCCAATGATATGCCTTTGTCTTCTTTGATTGAGAATAATAATGAATCTATGGATGTGAATTTTGTTGGTAGGAATAGTTTGGAAACAATGCTTATCGAGGAAACTTTAATGCTAGACCGTTCCCTAGTAATTCCTCTAATAATTATGGAAATTCCTACAATAATTCTTATGGTAATTTTAATAAGATGCCCTCTGATTTTGAGAATAGTGTGAAAGAATTTATGATTTATCAAAAGAATTTTAATGCTTTGCTTGAAGAAAAGTTACTCAAAGTTGATGATTTGGCTAGGAACGTTAATAGACTTTCGCTTGATGTTGATTCTCTTAAACTTAGATCTTCTCCTCCTAAGCATGATATCAATGAGTTCTCAAAGTAATGAGAATTTCCATTGGCGAGTGCAAGGAAAGAACTGCTTGATTGCGTGCTAAAAAAGATAGCTTTATAAAGGCGTGTTCTTCTAGTTTCGATGAAAATAATGATGAAATCTCAAAGTGATTGATGCTTCTCCTATTAGATCTATGTTTTGGAATATGAATTTTGATAATTATGGGACTGATGATGAGTCAACTTTGCCAAGAATGCATCCCAAGAATTCGGAGTTTTTAGATCTTGATGCTAAATTTGGTAAAAGTGAGATTGGAGAGGTCATAGCTTTAAAAAGTATTGAACCCACTATCTCGGACTTCAAGGAATTTGATTATGATAATTGTTCTTTAGAAGGTTGTATTTCCTTGTTTCACTCTGTTGTTAATTCTCCTCATGCTTATAGTCAAAATAAAGCTTTTACCAAACATATTGTTGATGCCTTGATGCAATCTTATGATGAAAAACTTAATTTGGAAGTTTCTATACCTAGAAAACTTAATGATGAGTGGGAACCTACTATAAAGATTAGAATTAAAGATCATGAGTGTTTTGCTTTGTGTGATTTGGGTGCTAGTGTTTCCACGATTCCGAAAACTTTATGTGATATTCTAGGTTTCCATGATCTTGATGATTGCTCTTTAAATTTGCACCTTGCGGATTCCACCATTAAAAAGCCAATGGGAAGGATCAATGATGTTCTCATTGTTGCAAATAGAAATTTAGTGCCCATAGATTTTATCGTTCTTGATATAGATTGCAATCTTTCTTGCCCTATTATTCTTGGTAGACCTTTCCTTAGAACGATTGGCGCGATTATTGATATGAAGGAAGGGAATATTAGATTCCAATTTCCATTAAAGAAAGGCATGAAGCACTTTCCAAGAAAGAAAGTAAAATTACCTTATGAATCTATCATGCGGGCTACTTATGAATTTAGTGCTAAAGATGGCACTCGTTAGATCTATCTTCGCTTTTATGCCTAGCTAGGGGCGTTAAACGATAGCGCTAGTTGGGAGGCAACCCAATTTTCTTTATGTTTTTTGTTTTTGCTCCTGTTTAGTAATAAATCTTGCATCTACCTTCTGTTTAGATGTGTTTTTATCTTTTAATTTGTGTTTGTGCCAAGTAGAACCTATAGGATAACCTATGATGATAGTTGATTTGATTCTGCTTAAAAACAGAAACTTTGTGCGCACGAATATAATTTTTTTAAATCACAGAAACGTGCTTTTGTGTTAATTCTTTTTCATGCTGATCAATAAATAAATTGTCCAGGACTTCCTATTTTGGTAGGATTTTTAGATTTTCATAAGTTTGCGTTAGTTATAGATTGCTACAGACTGTTCTGTTTTTGACAGATTCTGTTTTTCGTGTGTTGTTTGCTTATTTTGATGCATCTATGGCTAGTAAAATAGTTTATAAACCATAGAGAAGTTGGAATACAGTAGGTTTAACACCAAAATAAATAAAGAATGAGTTCATTAAAGTACCTTATGTGGTGGTTTTGTTTTCTTTCACAAACGGAGCTTATAAGATTTCCTGTTGAGTTTTGTGTTGTGAAGTTTTAGAGTTTTGGGTAATGCTTTTATGGACTATGGAATAAGGAGTGGCAAGAGCCTAAGCTTGGGGATGCCCAATGCACCCCAAGATATTCAATAATAGCCAAAAGCCTAAGCTTGGGGATGGCCTGGGAAGGCATCCCCTCTTTCGTCTTCGTTCATTGGTAACTTTACTTGGAGCTATATTTTTATTCGCCACATGATATGTGTTTTGCTTGGAGCATCGTGTATTATATTAGTCTTTGCTTTTTAGTTTACCACAATCATCCTTGCTATACACACTGTCGGTGTCAAAACCGGCAGATCTCGGATAGGGGGTCCCGAACTGTGCGTCTAGGCAGATGGTAACAGAAGACAAGGGACATGATGTTTTTACCCAGGTTCGGGCCCTCTCGATGGAGGTAAAACCCTACTCCTGCTTGATTGATATTGATGATATGGGTAGTACAAGAGTGGATCTACCACGAGATCAAGGAGGCTAAACCCTAGAAGCTAGCCTATGGTATGATTGTTGTTGTGTCCTACGGACTAAAACCCTCTGGTTTATATAGACACCGGATGGGGCTAGGGTTACACAGAGTCGGTTACAATGGTAGGAGATCTGCATATCCGCATCGCCTAGCTTGCCTTCCACGCCAAGGAAAGTCCCATCCGGACACGGGACAAAGTCTTCAATCTTGTATCTTCATAGTTTTGGAGTCCGGCCGGTGATGATAGTTCGGCTATCCGGACACCCCCTAGTCCGGGACTCCCTCAGTAGCCCCTGAACCAGGCTTCAATGACGACGAGTCCGGCGCGCATATTGTCTTCGGCATTGCAAGGCGGGTTCCTCCTTGGAATAATTTATAGAAGATTGTGAACACCAGGATAGTGTCTGGCTCTGCAAAATAAATTCCACATACCACCGTAGAGAGAATAATATTTACACAAGTTCAATCTGCTGGCGTATTTTGTGGCGTGACGTCACACCACAACCAAGCTTTACTCGAATCGTTTTTATTATACCACCTCAGCGCGTTTAGCGAAGCGGTTTCCTTGGCACGTCTTGTCGAAGCAGAGATCGTGTTACCCTTATTCCGGGATTCCCATCAATACGGACGTGGGTAACCCAACCGCGCCATTGATTGCGGCGCTTGGGAGATAAGCGAGTTTTACCAGGCCGGTGGGGACGCATAGTATCGTCCACCCATATATAAGGGGATAAGGATCCACCTTTTTTACCTACGCCTTCTTCCTCCTTTGCTTATCCATCTCCGCGCACTCGAGCTCCAGCGCCCAAGTCCGCACATCTCACCTCGACCTTCTCCAGCCATGTCCGGAGCGGGAGGCAAGTGGATGGCCTCCTCCGTTACGGAGGGGCACATCAAGAAGCTGCGCAGCGCCGGATATCTGTCCAGCGACATCGCGCACCGGCTCCCCGACGAGGGGCAGCTCATCCCCACCCCCGGGCCCCATGAGAGGGTGGTATTCCTTCCCCATTTCCTCCGCGGACTGGGCTTCCCACTCCACCCCTTTGTCCGGGGGCTCATGTTCTACTACGGCCTGGATTTCCACGATCTGGCCCCGAATTTCATCCTCAATATCTCGGCGTTTATCATCGTGTGCGAGGCCTTCCTCTGCATCCAGTCCCACTTCGGCTTGTGGCTAAAGACCTTCAATGTCAAGCCAAAGGTTGTGAAGGGCAGCCAAGCGGAGTGCGGAGGCGCCATGGTGGGCAAAATGCCCAACGTCACTTGGCTCGAGGGCGCCTTCGTGGAATCCATCAAAGGGTGGCAATCGGGGTGGTTCTACATCACCGAGCCGCGTGACCCTAAATGGGCAGTGGCCCCCGAATTCAGATCTGGCATCCCCATGCAGCTCACCTCCTGGAAAGAGAAGGGCCTGCTATGGGGTAGTTCGGAAGAGCTAACCGGACTCCAGTCCTGTCTCCAAACCCTGGTGAACAAGAAGCTCAAGCTTGTCAATGTGATCCAGGTCATGCTCGTCCGCCGGATTCTCCCCTGCCAGCAACGGGACTTCAATTTGTGGGAGTTTGATCCGGCACAGCACCGGACCTTGAGCGGGCTCTTCGACACTACATACAAAGATGCCTAGAGGGTGCTGTTCAAGGGCGCCGAAGCTCCCGCATCCGCTACCGAAGATCGCGGATTCAGCTCGCAGCGTCCGGCTGGCGAGGTAAGCCATGTTATCCTTTATGGGACACTTGCTTTTCATGTTTTGACTTTATGCGGGATCTAAACTCCCAATACCTTTAACAGGCCTGGCAGGCGACATCCGGACAGGTTAACTGTCCGGCTCCCCTTCCAGAAGACCCAGCGGATGCCCGTTTGACAGGGCTGCTGGTCCCGGCACTTTACGTAGTGCCGGAGAAGAAGGCCAAGAAGAAGGCCACGGGAACCCGAAGGAGTTCCCGGCGTCAGGTGGTATCGGACTCATCGTCCGATGACTCCGAGGCGGACTCCTCCCACGAGGACGAGGAGGAGAAGAAAGAGGCCTCTCCCCCAGCGGGGGAACAGAAGAAGAGGAAGGCCTAGCCAACGAGGGAGGCCGAAGGGTCCAAGAAGGGAAGGACCCTTCCCCCGGACTGTTCCGCCAACGTCGGCGACGGCGACGAGGAGTGGCCCTCAAGGGCCAAGCCCCTGGCGAGATCGTAAGTATCCGGACTCCTAGATGATTTATAATTTTTCTTTTTGTCGCATGGTGTCTTTCTAATGCCGCATACAACCCTGCAGTCCGCCCAAGGACGATCTTCCCGCTTCGTCGAGCGGGTCCTTGGGCACGTTGGATATGGATTCTCTTCTGACCGCCTCCACCCCCCGTGATGCTGATGACGCCGAGGTGGGATCCCGGGAAGGGACCCACCAGGAGGAGGAGGCCCCGGAGGTGCCGCAGGGCAACCTCCCAGACTTTGCACCAGACTCCGCACCGGAACCTGTAGTGGTTCCGGAGTCCGGCGGGTGGCCCCTTCATAAGAAGGGCAAGACTGTGACACCGGCGGCCTCCGTCCAACCGGAGGCGCCGGATAACTTGCTGGAGGCGCTCAACGGTGCTTCCATCAAAGAAGAACACCGCACTATCATGAGTGCGGTGATTCAGAAGGTTCAGCTCGCCAAGAGCGGGCTGACCGAGGCCTGCAGCAGCCTTCTAACAGGCTTTGAGGTAAGAATTTTAAGATATGTAATATAATACCGCATATACAGTAGCCCCTAATGCTCGGTTCGGTGTTCGGAAACAAAATCCGGACTGAGGCTCTAAAAAGATATACGCAGGAGTCTTAAAAAATATGTCCATATGGGAATGCAGGCTGCGCTGCTGACCTTTGTCGCACTGACTGCGGAGGTCAATACCTTGAAGCAGAGCCTCGAGCGATCCGAGAGCGATCTCGGTCGTGCCAAGAAGCAGCTCGAGGACAAGGAAGGTGAGTAACACCGTATTAAAGTTGTACCTTACAGAAAAGGATTTGGTTACAAGAGAAATAATAAGGATAACGTGGGTACTCCAGGGGCCACGAACGAGGTGGCAACCCTAAAGGAGGCGGTGTCCGCGGCCGAACGCAATGCGGCCCCGGAACGAGCCGAGCGAGAGAAGCAGGAGGCGCGGGTGGCGGAGGTACAGCAAGAGCTCCAGGCTCTCGTGGAAAAGCACGAGAGTTTGGAGCGTGACTCGAAGACTCGAGAGTCCGAGCTTGCGTCGGCTCTTGAGAGTGCCAAAGCCGCTAAGGCCGATGCCCACAAGGCCCTCCAGGAAATCGAGGATTTGAAGAAAATAGCGGCGGGTAAGGCATTCTTCATGCAAAGCAAGCATGTTAAAGTGAATTACCTGTTACTTACCCGAATTCGGAGCTCTCCAGGAGCGTTTGCAGATCTGCCCCGCAGCGTGTCCGATGCTGCCGCTTTCTATAGAGCCGAGGAGGGGAGCTCGACGGAGAAGGTATTCTGGTCTCAGTATGCTGAGGCCGGACATCCGGTGCCCCTTAGCGACCAGCTGAAGCAGCTGGTCGAGCTCCACAAGGTGGCCGAACAGGCCATGAAGGGCCTTATAGTTCGGCTATGGCCCAAAGAGGCCATGCCTGGGAGCTACTTCGGCCTGGTGCGGCGGCTGGTGGATGCGTGTCCCTGGGTTGAAGTCGTCAAGCACTCCGCCTGCATTGAAGGTGCCCGTCGGGCCCTTGCCCGTGCTAAAGTGCACTGGGGCAGGATGGATGCTGAGAAGCTTGTGATGGACGCGCCACCGCCGGGCAAGGAGTATCGCACACCCGAGATGTATTATAAGGGTATCCTGAAGGGTGCCCGCATTATTGCGGGTGAGTGCTCCAAAGATGTAATATTTGAGTAGACTCGCATTTTGTTATCCTGTGCGCCAAAAACTTTGTTCATATGCGCTAAGCAACGCTTGTTAATTTAAAATATTACCTTCTGTGCGGCCGTTTATCAAATCTGAGAGATGGCAAGTCGTCGGCTTCAGCACCCATGCCACGAGTGCTAGGGTGTTCAGGATAAACTTGAGCGCTCTTGTTCCCGTTTTTGGGTCCATCTAGGGAGGCGTTCAACACAACGAACAAGGCAACCGGACTTATAGTGCTTGAACACTCTCACTTAGCCATAGAATTCTATAATTTTAAATTTCGGCGAAGCCCCTAGTGTTCGGAAGGCCGAATTCGGGGCGCTATCCACGCCTGGACCGGACAAGGCCGGTTCCTTGCTCTAAGCGTCATAAGTCTTTAGGGACTCGAAAAAACCTCTCGAACAGCGACCGGCTCTCGCCTCATCATGACGGTCAGTTTTAGCTTTCTCCACTGAGGCGCTCGCCCAGCTCAACTGGGGCGCAATCGCAGTGGTTCTCCCAGCGCTACCTTAGCCGATACAACGGAACGTAAGGTACCAAAACATGGGAGCCGGGCAAACCCAACTATTGACCCAAGACATGATTCGGAGCCGATGCATATAATGCTATAAGTTCGGGGTGCCGCACTTGTGAAAGTGTTCGGACTTATCACACCATGATGTGGGGAACTTAAGTCCCTGGTGTATATAGCCGTACCAAAGTGTACGGATGCAACATGTCATAAATGAACATATGTATAAGAAAGAAATGCAATTATAAGCAAAAAGCGATGCATTGTCTATTCAAGAAATACTGCCATGAATGCAGAACGATACAAATAGTGCGGTAAGCAAGGGATGGGACTATTAAACATGTCCCCCTCCAGGGGTAGGCTACGGAATGGTCTATAAAACAGATTTAATGCTCGTAATGGAGACCACCTGGATACTCGTCGTAGCCTTTCTCTTTCCTTGGCTGTTGCATCGTGAGTTCGGCAGGTCTACTGCCGGACAGGGCCTCTGGTGAACGGAGTCCTGTGGATAAGAAAAAAAAGAAAAAGGAAAAAAAGGATGACACACTTGGGAGCCCCTAGTGTGGTTAAGCCGCATTCTGGGCCTGTCGTGGTCGTGCCCCTCCCCCTATGCCCATGGTATCTCCAGAGCGTAATGATGTACGCGAAGAACCAGTCTTGCAATTTTGCAAGGGCTGGGGTTGGGGCCGCATTGCTACGCGTGCTCGGAACGTGCCAGGTGGTCTTGTTGTAGGTTACTCCGGACGCGTTTAGCCGTGTCCGGTCGCTTAACGGTCGGACTCGAGAATTGCCTTAAGAGGCTGCACTATACTTCTGCCGTGAGAGCCGCTGTATGTTCCTCCGTTCGGAGAGAGCGTTTAGTGTTTCCGTTGACCGTGATGACTCCTCAAGGGCCTGGCATCTTGAGCTTGAGGTATGCATAGTGCGGCACCGCGTTGAACTTTGCAAACGCGGTCCATCCGAGCAGAGCATGATAGCCACTGCGGAACGGAACTATGTCGAAGATTAACTCCTCGCTTCGGAAGTTATCCGGGGATCTGAAGACCACTTCCAGTGTAACTGAGCCTGTACAATTGGCCTCTACACCTGGTATGACGCCTTTGAAGGTCGTCTTTGTGGGTTTAATCCTTGAGGGGTCTATGCCCATCTTGCGCACTATATCCTAATAAAGCAGGTTCAGGCTGCTGCCGCCGTCCATCAGGACTCTGGTGAGGTGAAATCCATCGACGATTGGGTCTAAAACCAATGCGGCGAATCCGCCATGGCGGATGCTGGTGGGGTGGTCCCTTCGATCGAAACTGATCGGGCAGGAGGACCATGGGTTGAACTTCGGGGCGACTGGCTCCATCGCGTATATGTCCCTGAGTGCACGCTTCCGCTCCCTCTTGGGTATGTGGGTTGCGTATATCATGTTCACCGTCCGCACTTGTGGGGGGAAACCCTTCTGTCCTCTATTGTTCAACGGTCGGGTCTCTTCCTCGTCATCGCTATGAAGCCCCTTGTTATTGTTTTCGGCAATTAGCTTGTCTGCCTGCTTGAATACCCAACAGTCCCTGTTGGTGTGATGAGCTGGCTTTTCCGGGGTGCCGTGTATCTGGCACGAGCGGTCGAGTATTCGGTCCAAATTGGACGGACCCGGAGTAGTTCTTTTGAATGGCTTTTTCCGCTGACCGGGTTTGGAGCCTCTGAATCCGGCATTGACTGCCGTATCCTCAGTATTGTCGCCGTTAATGCGGCGTTTGTGCTTGTTGTGACGCGACCTACCGTTGCGGTCCTTGGTATCCGGACTGCCAGAATTTTTACTGAGGTTGTTGCTGCGGGCAAGCCAGCTGTCCTCTCCCGCGCAGAAGCGGGTCATGACTGATGTGAGGGCTGCCATGGATTTCGGATTTTCCTGTCCCAGGTGCCGGGCAAGCCACTCGTCGCGGATGTTATGTTTGAAGGCCGCGAGGGCCTCCGCATCCGGACAGTCGACGATTTGATTTTTCTTAGTTAAGAGCCGTGTCCAGAATTGTCTGGCCGATTTGTCTGGCTGCTGAATTATATGGCTTAGGTCGTCAGCGTCTGGTGGTCGCACATACGTGCCCTGGAAGTTATCAAGGAATGCGGCTTCCAGGTCTTCCCAACACCCAATTGATTTTGCTGGCAAGCTGTTAAGCCAATGCCGAGCTGGTCCTTTAAGCTTGAGTGGGAGGTATTTGATGGCGTGAAGGTCATCACCGCGGGCCATCTGGATATGAAGGAGATAGTCTTCGATCCAAACCGCGGGGTCTTTTGTGCCATCATAGGATTCAATATTCACGGGTTTAAACCCTTCGGGGATTTGATGATCCATTACTTCATCTGTGAAGCATAGTGGGTGTGCGGCGCTTCTGTATTGGGCTATATCACGACGTAGCTCAAACGAGCTTTGTCTACTGTGTTCGGCCCGGCCGGACTTGCTGTATCCGGCGCGACGGTTATCGTCGCGTATCATGGGGCGCCCACGCGATCTGTAGATCGATCTTGATTGTCTTGCCTTATCCTCCAATATATCTCGCAAGTCCGGAGCGTTCCCCTGTGGCTTTGTGCTTTTCGAGCGATGCCGGGGTACGGTTCTAGTGGAGGGCCTAGAGGCCTCTCTGTTGCGGCCACGAGGTGGTCGGTCAGCCGTATTGTGCGCTGGTGATGCAGGTTTATATGCCTCCTCCTCTAATCGGGGGAGCAGCTTGCGTTTGGGGTAGCTTTTGGAGGGGCGTTCGAGTTCATGCTCTTCGGTCGCAAGGACTTCAGTCCATCTGTCGGCTAGTAGATCTTGATCAGCTCTAAGATGTTGCTGTTTTTTCTTGAGGCTGCTCGCCATGGCCATGACCTTCGTTTAAAACGCTCTTGTTCGACGGGATCCTCAGGCACGACGAATTCGTCGTCGTCGAGGCTTGCCTCGTGTCCGGAGGGAGGCATGTAATTATCATCCTCTACCTCTTCGTATGCCTCTCTCTCATGAGGGGTGGCTTCTCCGTCCTCCTATGCTGAATCTTGCTGGAGGGGGTTGTCTTTGGCACTGTCTGGGGTGTTATTATCTCCGGTGCCGGAATCTCCATTCTTGCTGTGGCAGGATTTAGAGCGGCGCCGCTGACGCCGGTGCTTAGGCTGTTTCTTGGAGTGGTCTTCCTCCGTTGTTCCCTCGCCATTCCCATTCTTTGGGATATCCACCATGTATATGTCATATGACGAGGTGGCTTTCCAGTGCCCAGTAGGCGCTGGTTCTTGGTCGTCTCCGGCATCGTCGTCCATACCGTCGATGTCTTCGGAGTCGAAGTCTAGCATGTCAGTTAGATCGTCGACAGTGGCTACTAAGTGGGTGGTGGGTGGGCTTTGAATTTCTTCGTCGTCCGCATCCCAACCATCCTGACCGCAGTCCAGCCGGGGCTCTCCTGATAACGAGAGATACTTTAGTGAATTCAGGATATCACCGAAAGGTGAGTGTTGAAAGATGTCCGCAGCGGTGAACTCCATGATCGGCGCCCAATCGGATTCGATTGGAAGGGGCGTGGGGGGTTCGGAGTCCGGCGAGGAGTCCGGCACCTCGGAGTCACGAGCTTCACAAGGCACAAGGTCCGTATTCGGCTCCATCGCCGTAGAGGTTGCAGCCCCCGAGGCGGTGTCTAGCCACCCGTCCTCGATCTGCGCAGCCGGCTCCGAATTGAGTGTCGGAGCGGACTCGTGTGCGGCCTCCAGGGCACTGTCCGGCAGCAGAGCTAAATCATGCCCATCGTGACAGTGCAACGCGCTCGGCTGTGGCTCGAATCCATCGAAGATCAAGTCTCCGCGGATGCCAGCCGTGAAGTTCAGACTTCCAAATCTGACCTGACGGTCAGGGGCGTAGCTTTCGATCTGCTCCAGATGGCCAAGCGAATTGGCCTGCAGTGCAAAGTCGCCGAATACGAAGATCTGTCCGGGGAGAAAAGTCTCACCCTGGACTGCGTTGTTGTTGTTGATGATCGAAGGAGCCATCGAGCCTATTGGTGACGACACAAAGGAACTCTCAATGAAAGCACCAATGTCGGTGTCAAAACCGGCGGATCTCGGGTAGGGGGTCCCGAACTGTGTGTCTAGGCGGATGGTAACAGGAGACAAGGGACACGATGTTTTTACCTAGGTTCGGGCCCTCTCGATGGAGGTAAAACCCTACTCCTGCTTGATTGATATTGATGATATGGGTAGTACAAGAGTGGATCTATCACGAGATCAAGGAGGCTAAACCCTAGAAGCTAGCCTATGGTATGATTGTTGTTGTGTCCTACGGACTAAAACCCTCCGGTTTATATAGACACCGGAGGGGGCTAGGGTTACACAGAGTCGGTTACAATGGTAGGAGATCTACATATCCGCATCGCCAAGCTTGCCTTCCACGCCAAGGAAAGTCCCATCCGGACACGGGACGAAGTCTTCAATCTTGTATCTTCATAGTTTTGGAGTCCGGCCGATGATGATAGTTCGGCTATCCGGACACCCCCTAGTCCGGGACTCCCTCACACACCTTTTGGGAGAAGCCTATTTGATTACAATTTGCTAGAATACTCTATGTGCTTCACTTATATCTTTTGAGCTTGATAGTTTTTGCTCTAGTGCTTCACTTATATCTTTTAGAGCACGGTGGTGTCTTAATTTTGAAGAAATTGCTAGTCTCTCATGCTTCACTTATATCTTTTTGAGAGTCTTTTAGAAAAGCATGGTATTTTCTATGGTTACAAAGTTGGTCCTAGAATGATGAGCATTCAAGTTGGGTATAATGAAAACTATCATAGGAAGAGAATTGGATGCTATGATCAATTTGATGCTTGATAATTGTTTTGAGATATAAAGGTAGTAATGTTAGGGTCATGCTAGTGGGTAATTATGAAATTGAGAAATACTTTTGTTGAAGTTGGCAAGTCCCGTAGCATGCACGTGTGGTAAAAGTTGTGTGAAAAATTTGTTGCATGAGGTGCTCTTTTGATTGTCTTCCTTATGAGTGGCAGTCGGGGACGAGCGATGGTATTTTCCTACCAATCTATCCCTCTTGGGGCATGCGTAGTAGTACTTTGCTTCGAGGGCTAAGTAGGCTTTTGCAATAAGTATATGAGTTCTTTTTTACTAATGTGAGTCCATGGATGTACGCACACTCATCTTTCCACTTTGCTAGCCTTTATTATTACCGCGCAACTTTCGCCGGTATCATGAACCCTTTATTTACCTTCCTCAAACAGCCACCATACCTACCTATTATGGCATTTCCATAGCCATTCCGAGATATATTGCCATGCAACTTTCCACCGTTCCGTTTATTATGACACGTTCCATCATTGTCATATTGATCGTTGCATAATCATGTAGTTGACATCGTATTTGTGGCAAGGCCACCTTCATAATTTTCATACATGTCGCTCTTGATTCATTGCATATCCCGGTACACCGCCGGAGGCATTCATATAGAGTCATATCTTGTTCTAGCTTTGAGTTGTAATTCTTGAGTTGTAAATCCATAGAAGTGTGATGATCTTCATTATTAGAGCATTGTCCTAGTGAGGAAAGGATGATGAAGACTATGATTCCCCCACAAGTCGGGATGAGACTTCGGACTTTACAAAAAGAAAAAAATGAGAAAAAAAAGAGAAAGGCCAAAAAGAAAAAAACAAAGAAAAAAAAGGAGAAAAGAAGAAGAAAGAAAAAAAGGAAAAAAATAAAATGAGAGAAAAAGAGAGAAGGGACAATGCTACTATCTCTTTTCCACACTTGTGCTTCAAAGTAGCACCATGATCTTCATGATAGAGAGTCTCCTATGTTGTCACTTTCATATACTAAGTGGGAATTTTTCATTACAGAACTTGGCTTGTATATTCCTGAAAGTGCGTTATATCGACTAGAGGGGGGGTGAATAGGCGATTTTTATGAATTCTTCACTGAGGAATTTGCTGGTGAGGAAATTCCTTAGCGAAGAACTACTAGCAGCGGAATAAGTACTCAGAAGTAAACATAACAGGATACACACATAGTCATCATGATGAAATGGTGACTAGCACAGAGTACAGAAAGCGTAAACACAGGATAACTAGATGAAGACAAACAGACTGAAGAAATTGAACTGAGGAATTTGTGAAAGTCTTCAGTCAAAGTCTTCAAGCACAGATATGAACAACATTCAACACAGTAATGAGGAAATGGAAGGGTTGAGGAAATAGAACCAGTTAGTTGGTGAAGACAGTGATTTGGTAAACCAGTTCCAACTGTTGTCTCAGTTGTACGTCTGGTTGGAGCGGCTGAGTATTTAAACTCGAGGACACACAGTCCCGGACACCCAGTCTCTGAGCCGCAACTCAGGACACCCAGTCCTCACCGTATTCTCCTTGAACTAAGACCACGCAGGCCTCGTCCAATCACTCGTGGTAAGTCTTCAGGTGACTTCCAAACCTTCACAGACTTGGTCACTCGGCGATCCACAATTCCTCTTGGATGCTCTAGACCTTGACGCCTAACCGTCTGGAAGAAGCACAGTCTTCAAAGGTAACAAGCGTCGGATCCACGCAAGATCAATTTCTTCAGTGATGCTCAATCACTTTGGGTTTGTGGGGGTTTGGTTTTGGATTTTCCTCACTTGATGATTTTCGCTCAAAGTCCTCGGAGGATGGGTTTCTCTCAAATGACAAGTGTCAAGTTCTCTCGGAGCAGCCAACCAACTAGTGGTTCTAGGGGGCGGCTATTTATAGCCTAGGGAGCAGCCCGACATGATAAGACATAAATGCCCTTCAATGATATGACCGTTAGGTGGACAGGATATTTTGGACAGCTGGCGCGCAGCACAGCAACGGTCGGAAATTTGACTCTCAAATTCCTCAGGGCTATCATGTTCCTCACTGTGTAGGCAATTCGCACTGGCGAATTCCTAACTCCTTAGTCAGAGCAAAGTCCTCAGTGACCAAAAGAACTGCGTCTCTGTCACTGAAGAATTTGACTGAACTGTATGAGATTTCCAATGGCTTCACTCGAAGGGATTGGTAGGTGTAGGATTTTGAGTTGAGCATCACATGGAAATTTTTCCTTAGTATTTCCTCGACCCCCTTTAACAGTACGGTGTTTCCTATGACTCAAGAAAGAGAAAATGAAACTACGAAAACAAAAGTCTTCACGCTTCATGTTCCTCAAGTGAATACCAAGTCTTCAAGGTCACACCAATTTCTTCACTTTCAAAGTCTTCAGAAAGTCTTCAGAATATCAAAGTCTTCAGTCGAAGAACTTCATTTTTAGGGGTCGACTTTCTCTGTAAATATCAAACTCCTCATAGACTTATAGACCTGTGTACACTCACAAACGCATCAGTTACTTAACCTATAAGTCTTCAATACACCAAAATCACTAAGGGGCACTAGATGCACTTACAATCTCCCCCTTTTTGGTGATTGATGACAACATAGGTTAAGTTTTCAACGGGGATAAACATATGAAGTGTAAATACTGATATTGAGGAATTTGATTGCCAGATATAGAAGTACTCCCCCTGAATATGTGCATAGTGAGGAATTTGCTTTTGAGGCAATGCACATTTGAAGAATTGAATCATGGAGATCTCCCCCTATATCTTGTAATTCATACACGCATTTGATATATAATATGAAGAATTTGAAATGCATGATGAAATATGGTGCCTGATGAGATTCAGCATGCGTGCAATAATATTAACGAGGAATAAGCATGCAGAATAGCACATCAAAAAGTTTCAGAGCTCAGTGCATCAAAAGCATCAGAGCACGACCAAAAGTATCAAGGCACCATCGGATTTAAGATTACAACTCGATCCAATAAAAGGTTTCGGAAGAACGAGAGTTGTAACTTAACAAAACGACCATAATATAAACCCGCTTGAAGACTAACTCAGATTTCTCCCCCTTTTTCATCAAATGACCAAAAGGATCGAAACTGAGGACTAACGCCCCTGAAGAATTTCAAGTTGACGGAGGAGCGCCAGCGTTGTCGGGGTTGGTCGTTGAAGTAGGGCCTGCCGCAGTGTCGTTCAAATCTTCATGTTCATCAGTTTCACGCGATGAAGAATAAGAACTGGACACCAGATCAGGAACTTTGACTCTCTTGAATTTCTTCGGAGGTGGTGCAGACCAGTCAAATGCTTCCTGGAGACCCATATTCTTCAGTTCTTCCGCGGAATATACATGAGTAAGAATAGCCCAGGTGCGGTTGAGGGTTTCATGAAGGTGATACTGATTTTTCTTCACTGCATTATGGGTTGAGGTCATGTTGTGAAGAATTGCAGCAAATTGACGCTTCACCCATTTGTGATTGCGATCAACCTTCTGATGAAGACTGAGGAGTAACTCACGGTCAGTCATCACCCTGGGTGCTGTGGCTTGAGGATTTTGCTTAGCTGAGGTATTTGCGGCAGTGTCATGTGTTGCAGAATCGTCATTGGTGGAGTAAGATGTAGCTAGACGGAATTGACCATCCAATGGACGAGTGCCTTCATCGATCACAGCAGCTGCCTTGCCCTTATCATCAGATGATGAAACTGGTCGCTTGAGGACTTCAATGGGTGGCAAGTAGCTACCATGGTTCAGAGTGTCAGCCTTGTAATTCAGTGAAGATCTTGCCCTTATGAATCTCATAATCCAAGGCGCATAGGGCTTCAGCTCAAAAGGTGACATTGCAACATTAGCCAGAGTCCTCATGAAGAAATCATGGAAGTTGACGGGAACGCATGAATGATGTTGAAAAGCATGTTCTTCATGATGCCAACGACATCTTCATCATTTGAGTCGTGGCCTTTGATAGGACTCATTGTCTTCGTTAGGATTCGATAGACAGTCCGAGGCACATACAGCAGTTCCTTGACGAGGAATTTGGTTCGAGGGGCCTGCCCTGGCTTCAAAGGCTTCATAAGCACTTGCATATAATGATCTGTCAGTTCGCGGTCATTGTAGATGCAACGTGCACTGTCATGGGGAGGATCAAGAGGAAGGACACGAAGCAATTCAGTTGCTGGTGCCTTGTAGTGAGTGTTTTCTGTCATCCAATCTAGCACCCATGAATTGACATCTTCAGCATCTCCGGTGATATGCAAAGTGGCATAGAACTGAAGAATGAGTTCTTCATTCCAATCACAGATATCAGTGCAGAAATTCAGTAGTCCTGCATCGTGAATAACTCGGAGAACTGGCTTGAAGCATGGCAGAGATTCCATATCCACATGAGGTATATGCTCATGATCGAAGAGTTTGTCCTTGTCAAAGAGCACTGAGGAATAGAAGTTGTCTTGAGTAGCAGTCCAGAAACGTCTTTTCCTTATGCGAGCAGAGTCATATGGATTGTAATCAGTGAAGAACACATGCTCAGAAAAGAAGTCTTCAGCCTTGAATTTTTGCTTGCTCGAGAACGGATTCTTCGGTTTGGGCAGAGGGGTGTCAGTGATTTCAGCACAACCTCAGGAATCGCGATCTCAGGTGCTTCAGGCTGAGGAATTTCTGGTTCCTCTTCTTGTGCAGTTTGAGGATCAGCAGCAGGTTCTTCAGCACTAGCGGCTGGAATTTCTTCATGAACAGACGATGTGGGATGAGTTTCTTCAGAGCCCATTTGAACAGTTGTAGCCGGGGACTGAGGAATTTGTTGAATGGGGGTGAAGAGAGGAGTATTGGGATGCTGACTTTCCCAAAAGTCATCGTTCATCACTGGTGTAGTGCACCCAATATCCACGTCTTCTTCTTCTTTTTCAATTTCCTCAACACCAGCCTCTTCAGCTGTGAACTGAGGCATAGGTGAGGAAACGACTGGCGTTGAAGGGAATGCTTCCACTTCAATTTCTTCATCAAACTGTTCTGATGTAGCAACAGAATGATTTTCTTCATCAGATCCGCTTGGGATCTTGTAGTCTTCTCCATAAGGAACAATATCCTTAGATGACATGGAGGAAATGGGAACGGCATCAATGGGATTTTCAAGCGAGCTGGTCATTGGCTTCATTTTCTTCATGGCCGAAGAATTTGACGCAGCTGATGCCTTCTTTTTCTTCACTGCAGCTCGCTCTGCAGCCTTGGTCTTCTTCACTTCATAGGCAGAAGGAAGAATTGGAGTTGGTGTTGGCGCAGGAGGAGCTGAGGACTGTGGTTCAGTTTCTTCAGGCGCAACTGGTGCAGTTGCCCTAATCTCTTCAGTTTCTTCAGGCGCACCACTAGTGGATGCCCTGGGAATTTCTTCAACGGCTGGAATGGAGTCATCAGCCCTAGAACTTGTATTCTCATCAGCAGGCTGAAAGTCATCAGCAGTGCTGGCATGTTCTTCAGCAGGCTGAGCAGAGTCTGTAGCCTGAGGATTTTCTTGTTGCGATGGGGCTGCAACAGTTGTCATTTTCTTCGTCAAATTGACGAATCTCACTTTGGCTCCTTGCCAATCAGCATTGTATGCGTCGAAATCCTTGCTGAGGGCTTGGATCTCAGATTGAGCCTTGAGAAGTTCTTCAAGAGTCAGTCTGATGATGTTCTTCTTCAGAAGCTTCTCCTTTCTAGCTTGTGCTCTCTTGATCTCACGAGCCTTTTCAAATTTCCATTTCTCTTCAGCGATGAAATGGGTCAGCATATGACTTTGACCAGGAGTCAGAGGCAGATCAGGCATTGGAGTGTTTGGATCCTGATGCCATAAGTCGATGAAGTCAAGGATCTTCTTAGGATCCAAAAGCAGAGGCACAAGTGTTCCTTTGGCTCTAGCGGCCTTTGCTTGTCTGTCTCTGATGATTTCTGCAAGTTCTTCATCAGAAGCCTCATCATCAGAGGGCACGTGGAAAGCAACCTGTTTCTTTCTTGGACTTGGCCGAGGACCGCGTCCAGCTGTTGCTTTTGTCTTCAGCAGAGTGGGGCCTGATGAGGACATTGGTGCAGCTGAGGAACTTGCTGAGACACCAGAAGCAATCGAGAAACCCTGAGTCCTTTGACATGTAGCCAGATGCACAGGAGTTGAGGACTTGAAGGGAGCTGCTGAGGGCATTGGTGGAGCAGCAGAACTCTGAGGAATTTGCCATGAGGGCGCGGCTGAGGAACTGGGCCGTGAGGGCGCTGATGGTGAAGCACTTGGCTTGCGAGCAGGCTTCTTCGGCATTGATTTCCTCGGCTTGACCGAGGTCTCAGCGGCAGTAGCAGCAGCAGAATCCTCATTGAATTTCCTCACTGCCTCCTTGGCTTGTCCTGCCAGTTTGCTTGACGCCTAGACCATTCTTCAGGAAAGTCCTCACCACGCTTGATGCTGGTGGGATCAGCGACTTGGCCAGGTGCCAATGGAGCTCTTGGGCATGGAGGGTTTAAGGCGAATTTCTTCATGTACTTTGGAGTAACATAGCGATATTCCCTCCATTCTCGTGCCCATCTTCGTTCTATCCTCTGAATGCGCACTTTGCACTGATTTTTGTTCTCTTTGCCAAACTTGGCTTCATCAGGTGTGCAATAATCTTTGTATATTTCATCAGGGATCTCGAAGGCAGTCATGACCTCCGGTTTCTTTCCTCCTTTCTGCGGTCTCTTTCCTTCTCCCATTTTCTTCAGATGAGGAATTTGAACAATTGAACACTCTGAAGAAGTATGCAGTTTTTCTTCAAGGAACGCTGCAAATGAGTTAAGTTGATGAGAACCTAGTGATTCAGCAGCGGACATGAGTACCTGTGAACAGAGTGTAGGTGCGAGGAATTTGGAGAGGTCATATGCGTTCTCAGAAGGTTTTTCGAAAAGAAAAGTTTTGAGGAATTTGACCAGTTGAGCCTTGAGGAATTTCACTAAGCGTTCTTGTCTTAGGTTCCAGAGTTGTACAGATCGAAAATCCGCACAATTGAGGAATCTTGAAGAATTGAGTGCTTAGAGAGATGGATCAAGAGCATACAGTGTGTGAGGTGTTCATATGTGAAGATTTGAAGAATAAAACACCTTTGAAGATTTTCAGAAAAGTTTGAGAATCAAAGCGAGTAATAAAAGTGACTTTTAATTACCTGAACTGAAGAACACGACGAACAGAGATGAACCATGGTGAAGTTCGTCAAGTTAGATCTCCCACGCCCTAACTTGGCAGAGGGAGACAGCTACGGCGGCGGCGGAGTGAAGATTTCCGCAGCCGGCGCGAGTACGACGGCGACGAGGTCGAGGCAGTGAAGCTCTTCCTCACCGACGGCGATGGAATAGCGGCGGTGCTAGGGTTTGAGGAGAGCTCGAGCGAGAGACAGCGACCGAGCGGAGTAAATGAAGTAAGGAAGGGAGAGGGGTATTTATAGCCACGGTAAAAACTGTTCGCCCGAAGATTTTGGGACGAACATGCCCCTGCCCTTTCTTCTTCACGCGACATGTGTCACCCACGTACTGTGCAGATGAGATCGTGTAAGATCGTGGGTGAATAAAATAATGCATCATGGGATGTGGAACGGTTTGAGCGGTAAAACCGAAAATCTGGATAAGATTTGTTTTAAAATTTCGTTCGCAGTTTCTTCAGCTGACAAGGACACAGTGAAGATTTTGAACGAGTTTCAATCAGAACGCACATGAAGAATTTGTGAATAGATTGGGTTGAGTATAGCATAGAGGGGGAAGGGTCCGATCACATTCACTTAGCAGAAATCGCAACTTGAAGAAATAGCAATAAGTGAATGCTGTAGAGGACATAAACTCATATATATATATATAGCCAATGAAGAAAAACGACGGAACCAGTGAAGATTTTGCAAAGTTGAAGAATTTGAAAAACTGAAGAATTTCAAAAATGAGGAAAAACTCAAATTGAAGATTTTCAACTTTTGTGGTGGCGTAACCCACCGTATAAGAATGATGATTTCAGACACCGCGTACAATTGTCGTAGGGTTCTGAGAATCAAATTCTTCATTAATTTCTTCACACTTAGAGTGTTATTCTTCATTGATTGAAGAAAAACGTTTCTTCATGTGTTGCACATCTAAGTCATCAATTCTGCATAAGGGTTAGGATGTGTGTCCTTTTCAAAGAACATTCGAAGATTCTAAGATATTTAGCTCACACCGCAACTTGCTAAATCTCTTCTCATCCAAGGGCTTGGTGAAGATATCAGCTAGCTGTTCTTCAGTCTTCACATGCTCGATGGAGATGTCGCCCTTCAACACATGATCGCGAAGAAAATGATGACGAATCTGGATGTGCTTAGTCTTCGAGTGCTGAACTGGGTTGTGAGCAATCTTGATGGCACTCTCATTGTCGCAGAGGAGAGGCACATTCTTCACGTTGACGCCATAGTCCTTGAGGGTTTGCTTCATCCAAAGCAGTTGAGCACAGCAAGAGCCAGCAACAATGTATTCAGCTTCAGCAGTAGACAGTGATACGCAGTTCTGTTTCTTCGAGGACCAACAGACCAAAGATCGTCCGAGGAAATGACAAGTACCAGATGTTGACTTGTGGTCCACACGATCACCAGCATAGTCAGAGTCAGAATATCCAATGAGATCAAAAGCAGAGCCCTTGGGGTACCATAATCCTAGTGTTGGTGTGTGAGCTAGATATCGAAGAATATGCTTCACAGCCTTATGGTGTGATTCCTTCGGTGCAGCTTGAAATCGGGCACACATGCAAACACTAAGCATTATATCTGGCCTAGATGCACATAAGTACAATAAAGAACCAATCATGGAGCGGTATACCTTGTGATCAAAGTCAATACCATTTTCATCAGTGCATAGATGGCCATTTGTGGGCATAGGAATTTTGACGCCTTTGCAATCTTGCATGCTGAATTTCCTTAGTACATCTTTGAGGTATTTCTCCTGAGATATGAATATGCCATTGCGCTGCTGACGAATTTGAAGACCTAAGAAGAATTTCAACTCTCCCATCATAGACATTTGATATTCTTCACTCATCATATAGGCAAATTCATCACTATAACGTTGGTTAGTACAGCCAAAGATAATATCATCAACATATATTTGGCACACAAACAGTTCACCATCATATGATTTAGTAAAAAGAGTAGGGTCGAGTGAACCGGGTGTGAAGCCATTCTTCACGAAGAATTCCTTCAATGTATCATACCACGCCCGAGGGGCTTGCTTGAGGCTGTAGAGGGCCTTATTGAGTCTGAAGACTTTGTCAGGATTCTTTGGATCTTCAAAACCTGGGGGTTGAGCAACATATACTTCTTCCTCAAGCTTACCATTGAGGAATGCACTTTTCACATCCATTTGATATAAGATGATATCATGATGGTTAGCATAGGCAAGTAAAATGCGAATAGCCTCAAGTCTAGTAACAGGTGCAAAAGTTTCATCGAAATCAATTCCTTCAACCTGTGTGTAGCCTTGAGCTACTAGTCGTGCCTTATTCCTCACCACAAGGCCATTTTCATCTTGCTTGTTGCGGTAGATCCACTTTGTGCCAATGATATTATGCTTGCGAGGATCTAGGCGATTGACCAATTCCCAGAGATTGTTCAGCTCGAACTGATGTAATTCTTCTTGCATAGCCTGAATCCACTCTGGCTCCAGAAATGCTTCATCTACCTTAGTGGGCTCTGTGATAGAGACAAAAGCATAGTGCCCACAAAAGTTAGATAAATGTGATGCTTTTGAGCGTGTGAGAGGACCTGGTGCGCTAATGTCATCGATGATCTTCTCCACTTGCACTTCTTTTGCAACGCGTGGATGAGTTGGTTGTCGCTGAGGATTTTGATCAGCATTTTCTTCAGCACCATTTTCCTCATCATGTTCTTCAGGTGCATCAGCTCGACGTTCTTCATGAACCGGAATGAATTCTTCAGCAGATTCTTCAGTCGGAATGACATCCTTAGTTGCCTTGAGCTTGATAGCATCTTCAGGTGCTGGTTCATCTAACACAGAAGGTAGGTGCTCTCGTTGCGAGCCATTAGTTTCATCGAACCGCACATCTACAGTGTCAACAATCTTGTGAAGAACAATGTTGAAGACTCTGTAGGTGTGCGAGTCCTTTCCGTAACCAAGCATAAAACCTTCATGTGCTTTCGGTGCAAATTTAGAGTTGTGGTGAGGATCTCTAATCCAACATTTAGCACCGAAGACTTTGAAATAACTCACATTGGGTTTCTTGTCAATGAGGAGTTCATAGGTAGTCTTCTTGAAGAATTTGTGAAGATATACTCTGTTGATGATGTGGCAAGCAGTATCAATTGCATCAATCCAAAAACGCTGAGGCGTTTTGTACTCATCAAGCATAGTGCAAGCCATCTCAACAAGAGTTCTGTTCTTGCGCTCCACGACGCCATTCTGCTGAGGAGTATAGAGAGCAGATAACTCATGAGTAATACCAAGTTCATCAAGATATGCATCAAGACCGGAATTCTTGAACTCAGTTCCATTGTCACTTCTGATATGCTTGATCTTCACACCAAAGTTGGTTGAAGCCCTCGAGGAAAATCGTTTGAAGACTTCCTGCACTTCATGTTTGTAAGTAACAATGTGTACCCATGTATATCGAGAATAATCATCAACAATGACAAAACCATATAGAGATGCATCATTAGTGACTGCTGAATAATGATTAGGTCTGAAGAGGTCCATGTGAAGCAATTCGAATGGACGGGTAGTGGTCATGATAGTCTTCGCTGGATGCTTGGCCTTGGTCATTTTTCCAGCCTCACAGGCTCCGCATAAGTGATCCTTGAGGAATTTGACATTCTCAATGCCAATGACATGCTTCTTCTTTGCAAGCGTGTTCAAATTCCTCATGCCTGCGTGACCAAGTCGTCGATGCCATAGCCAGCCTTCTGAAGCTTTTGCAAGTAGACACACGGCTGGTTGTGGTCCTATAGAGAAATCAACAATATACAGATCTCCTCTCCTAAAGCCTTCGAAGACTTTGGAATTGTCAGCTTCCATAATCACAACACAGCGATATTTGCCAAAGACAACAACCATATCAAGATCACAAAGCATTGAGACTGACATGAGATTGTATCCTAAGGACTCAACAAGCATGACTTTGTCCATGTGCTTATCCTTAGAGATAGCAACCTTACCAAGACCCAATACCTGACTTTTGCCTTTGTCAGCAAAGATGATATGCTTCAGAGGTGACGGTGATAAGGGAACATCCATCAATAGATTCTTGTCACCAGTCATGTGATTTGTACATCCACTATCGAGGACCCATTCAGTGGTTTTGGGTTGATCATCCTGCAGATGAATTAGTGTAGCTTACAATCTCATATGCTTCATCAGTGAAGAATATGATATCAAGTTCATCAGATGAATTTTATCAAGCAGTAAACAAATATAGAAGTATCAGGACGTGTGAAATGAAAGTTCATTTCATCATGATTCGCCTGCGTCCTTTCAGGCATTTTTGTCAGGTCCCCAGCAAATTCTTCAGACGTTAGAGCACGTCTGGAGACCTGACCCTGCAGAAGAGATTACTTCTTTTTCTTCACCACCCACATCTGGAGGGGTGGCAAAGAGTTCATCATCCTGCGAGCACCATGCGAGAAAGGTGGCAAAGATGCCAAACCATTTCGCTTCACATAAGAGGGGTTAGGGTAAGCATATGAATAAGCAGAGTAATTCTTCGAGGACTTATGAACATAATAGTTTGAAGAATAATGCACATATTCATAGCCCTTAGCTCTACCCTGCGAGACAGAGTTGTTAGCACGATGATAATCATATGAGGACTTTGATCCAGTTGAGGAATTTGATCCATATGAAGAATTTGGTCCATATGAAGAATTTGATCTGGGGTTCCGGTTCTTCACAGGTGGTGTCATGAGGACATTCACCTGAAGACTTTCAACACAACTTTTGGGAACCCAGATTTTCTTCATAGGGGAACCGTTCCTGCAGTTAGTGCCAACATATCTAGCAAATACTTCACCATTCTGATTTTTGAACAGTTTATAGTTGGAGTCAAGTGACTCATCAGAAGAATGAGGAGATTCACATGTAAAGCCAGATAAGTTAGATGGATCAACTGGAGGTCCCTTTGCAGCAACCCATGAGGTTTTGGGGTACTGCTCAGGCTTCCAATATGTTCCATCAGCATTGAGTTTCCTCTCAAAGGCAATACCCTCTTTCCTAGGGTTTCTGTTGAGGATCTGCTTTTTGAGCACATCACAAAGTGTCTGATGCCCTTTGAGGCTTTTGTACATGCCTGTCATGTACAATTCCTTCAGCCCTGCATTGTCGGTGATATTAGCAATGTCCTCAGATGAGGAATTAGTGATAGCAGAGGCAGATGAAGAATTTGTAACATTTGAAGAATTTGAACATTCAGGTGAAGAATTAGCAGATTCACGTTCAATGCACTTTAAGCATGGAGGAACAAATTCTTCCTGAGAAGCGCTGATTTGTTGAGCTAGTAATGAATCGTGCTCCTTCTGAAGATCTTCATAACACACTCTTAGCTTTTCAAGATCTTCCTTTCTTTGAAGAGATTCAAAGAAAGTTTCTCGTGGTCTTGCTTTTCTTGAAGAAATTCATAAGAAAGTTTCTCATGATCAGACAAGAGAGAGTTATGATGACCTTGAAGGTTATCATACCTAGACTAAAGTCTCTGAAGATTTTCAGTCAAGGCTTTAGTGCGATCCATTTCTTCACCCAACATATCATCACTTTTATCTAGCATGTTTTGAACCTTTTCAAGAGCCCGTTGTTGTTTCACAGAAATTTTAGCAAGTTTAGAGTAGCTGGGCTTGAGATCCTCATCAGATTCGTTTTCACTAGAGTCAGAGGAGTTGTATTTGAGTACCTTAGCACCTTTCGCCATGAAGCAAAGGTGGGAGCGTAGCCATCATTATCTTCATCAGGCTTGTCGGTGGAGTCAGTGGCACCAAGGGCTTGAAGCTCATTTGAGATGTCAGTGAGGCGATCAAAGGTTTGTTGGACATTCTCATTGTCGAGTCTTTTGAAGCGGTTGAAGAGATTCCGAAGAACATCGACTCGAGAGTCACGCTGAGTTGAAACTCCTTCATTTACTTTGGACAGCCTATCCCAGATAAGCTTAGCAGTTTCCAAAGCACTCACTCTTCCATACTGTCCTTTGCTCAGATGACCACATATGATATTCTTCGCTTGAGAATCGAGTTGTTTGAATCTCTTCACATCGGTAGCGTTCAGTGAGGGAGTGACAGTGGGGACACCATTTTCCACAACATACCAGAGATCGTTATCAATTGCCTCAAGATGCATTCGCATCTTGTTCTTCCAGTAGGGGTAGTCCGTTCCATCAAAGGTAGGACACCCAGCCGAGACCTTGATCATACCTGCGGTCGACATAACTAAAACTCCAGGCGGTTAAACCAAAATCACACAGAACAAGGGAGTACCTTGCTCTGATACCAATTGAAAGTGCGTTATATCGACTAGAGGGGGGTGAATAGGCGATTTTTATAAATTCTTCACTGAGGAATTTGCCGGTGAGGAAATTCCTTAGCAAAGAACTACTAGCAGCGGAATAAGTACTCAGAAGTAAACATAACAGGATACACACATAGTCATCATGATGAAATGATGACTAGCACAGAGTACAGAAAGCGTAAACACAGGATAACTAGATGAAGACAAACAGACTGAAGAAATTGAACTCAGGAATTTGTGAAAGTCTTCAGTCAAAGTCTTCAAGCACAGATATGAACAACATTCAACACAGTAATGAGGAAATGGAAGGGTTGAGGAAATAGAACCAGTTAGTTGGTGAAGACAGTGATTTGGTAAACCAGTTCCAACTGCTGTCTCAGTTGTACGTCTGGTTGGAGCGGCTGAGTATTTAAACTCAAGGACACACAGTCCCGGACACCCAGTCTCTGAGCCGCAACTCAGGACACCCAGTCCTCACCATATTCTCCTTGAACTAAGACCACGCAGGCCTCGTCCAATCACTCGTGGTAAGTCTTCAGGTGACTTCCAAACCTTCACAGACTTGGTCACTCGGCGATCCACAATTCCTCTTGGATGCTCTAGACCTTGACGCCTAACCGTCTAGAAGAAGCACAGTCTTCAAAGGTAACAAGCGTCGGATCCACGCAGGATCAATTTCTTCAGTGATGCTCAATCACTTTGGGTTTGTGGGGGTTTGGTTTTGGATTTTCCTCACTTGATGATTTTCGCTCAAAGTCCTCGGAGGATGGGTTTCTCTCAAATGACAAGTGTCAAGTTCTCTCGGAGCAGCCAACCAACTAGTGGTTGTAGGGGGCGGCTATTTATAGCCTAGGGAGTAGCCCGGCATGATAAGACATAAATGCCCTTCAATGATATGACCGTTAGGTGGATAGGATATTTTGGACAGCTGGCGCGCAGCACAGCAACGGTCGGAAATTTGACTCTCAAATTCCTCAGGGCTATCATGTTCCTCACTGTGTAGGCAATTCGCACTGGCGAATTCCTAACTCCTTATTCAGAGCAAAGTCCTCAGTGACCAGAAGAACTGCGTCTCTGTCACTGAACAATTTGACTGAACTGTATGAGATTTCCAATGGCTTCACTCGAAGGGATTGGTAGGTGTAGGATTTTGAGTTGAGCATCACATGGAAATTTTTCCTTAGTATTTCCTCGACCCCCTTTAACAGTACGGTGTTTCCTATGACTCAAGATAGAGAAAATGAAACTACGAAAACAAAAGTCTTCACGCTTCATGTTCCTCAAGTCAATACCAAGTCTTCAAGGTCACACCAATTTCTTCACTTTCAAAGTCTTCAGAAAGTCTTCAGAATATCAAAGTCTTCAGTCGAAAAACTTCATTTTTAGGGGTCGACTTTCTCTGTAAATATCAAACTCCTCATAGACTTATAGACCTGTGTACACTCACAAACGCATCAGTTACTTAACCTATAAGTCTTCAATACACCAAAATCACTAAGGGGCACTAGATGCACTTACAATTCCAATGATGGGCTTCCTCAAAATGCCCTAGGTCTTCGTGAGCAAGCGAGTTGGATGCACACCCACTTAGTTTCTTTTGTTGAGCTTTCATATATTTATAGCTCTAGTGCATCTGTTCCATGGCAATCCCTACTCACTCACATTGATATCTATTAATGGGCATCTCCATAGCCCGCTAATACGCCTAGTTGATGTGAGACTATCTTCTCCCTTTTTGTCCTCACAACCACCACCATATACCACCGTAGTGCTATGTCCATGGCTTGCGCTCATGTATTGTGTAAGAGTTGAAAAAGCTGAAGCGCGTTAAAAAGTATGAAACAATTGCTCAGCTCGCCATCGGGGTTGTGCATGATGGGAGTATTTTGTGTAATGAAAATGAAGCATGGCCTAACTATATGATTTTGTAGGGATAAGCTTTCTTTGGCTATGCTATTTTGATAGGACATGATTATTTGTTAGTATGCTTTGAAGCATTATTATTTTTATGTTTTATAAGCTTTTATTTTGTATCATTTGGATCTGAACATTCATGCCACAACAAAGAAAATTACATTGAGAATTATGCTAGGTAGCATTCCACATCAAAAATTTCTTTTTTATCATTTACCTACTCGAGGACGAGCAGGAATTAAGCTTGGGGATGCTTGATACGTCTCCAGCGTATCTATAATTTTTTTATTGTTCCATGCTATTATATTACCCCTTTTGGATGTTTATGGGCTTTATTTTACACATTTATATCATTTTTGGGACTAACCTACTAACTGGAGGCCCAGCCCGTATTGATGTTTTTTTGCCTATTTCAATATTTTGAAGAAAAGGAATATCAAACGGAGTCCGAACGGAATGAAACCTTCGGGAGCGTGATTTTTGGAATGAACATGATCTAGAGGACTTGGAGTGCAAGTCAAGAAGCAGCCGAGGCTCCCACGAGATAGGAGGGCGCGCCCCCTGTCTTGTGGGCCCCTCGAGCGTCCACCGACGTACTTCTTCCTCCTATATAAGCCTACGTACCCCAAAAACATCCAGGGAGCAGACGAAACACAATTTCCACCACCGTAACCTTCTGTATCCGCGAGATCCCATCTTGGAGCCTTCGCCGATGCTCCGCCGGAGGGGGAATCGACCACGAAGGGCTTCTACATCAACATCCTTGCCCCTCCGATGAGTTGTGAGTAGTTTACCACATACCTATGGGTCCATAGTTATTAGCTAGATGGCTTCTTCTCTCTTTTTGGATCTCAATACAATGTTCTCCCCTCTCTTGTGGAGATCTATTCGATGTAAACTCTTTTTGCGGTGTGTTTGTCGAGATCCGATGAATTGTGGGTTTATGATCAAGTTTATCTATGAATAATATTTGAATCTTCTCTGAATTCTTTTATGTATGATTGAGTTATATTTGCAAGTCTCTTCGAATTATCAGTTTGGTTTGGCCTACTAGATTGATCTTTCTTGCCATGGGAGAAGTGCTTAGCTTTGGGTTCAATCTTGCGGTGTCCTTACCCAGTTACAGAAAGGGTTGCAAGGCACGTATTGTATTGTTGCCATCGAGGATAACAAGATGGGGTTTATATCATATTGCTCGAGTTTATCCCTCTACATCATGTCATCTTGCTTAATGTGTTACTCTGTTCTTATGAACTTAATACTCTAGATGCAGGTAGGAGTCGGTCGATTTGTGGAGTAATAGTAGTAGATGCAGGCAGGAGTCGGTCTACTTGTTGCGGACGTGATGCCTATATACATGATCATGCCTAGATAATCTCATAATTATTCGCTTTTCTATCAATTGCTCTACAGTAATTTGTTCACCCACCGTAATACTTATGCTATCTTGAGAGAAGCCACTAGTGAAACCTATGGCCCCCAGGTCTATCTCTTATCATATTTGCTTCCAATCTACTTTTATTTGCATCTTTACTTTTTGCATCTATATTATAAAATACCAAAAATATATTTATCTTATCATACTATCTTTATTAGATCTCACTTTCGCAAGTGGCCGTGAAGGGATTGACAACCCCTTTATTGCGTTGGTTGCGAGTTCTTTGTTTGTTTGTGTAAGTGCGTGGGACTTTTGAGGAGCCTCCTACTGGATTGATACCTTGGTTCTCAAAAACTGAGGGAAATACTTACGCTACTATTGCTGCATCACCCTCTCCTCTTCGAGGAAAACCAACGCAAGCTCAAGACGTAGCAGCCTCCTCCCTGCCTCACATGTAAGTAAAACCGGAATCCTGACTTCCGAGAAGGATCCCTTCTTTACACCTTACCCACGGCACTCGTCTTGCGCTTTATAGGGAAGGCCATAGGGGCGCTGTGCCGAACCCGCGGCGACTCACCAACAGGGGGCACCCAAGCCGGGTAGGCTTAAAAGGAAGGCGGTCAGGACCGAGACGCTATTGCAGAGGTATGATTTAAAACCTTCTCCGTGACTATCGTCTTTAAAATATAACAATGTCCCTTGTCCCCTGGCAGAAAAGAGTGCTCGCCGGACTGTGACCGGAGATCCTGCCGGCCACGCCTCCACCAGCCGGACTCAAGAACCTGACTCAAGGGCGGAGGCCAATGTGGGGACAATGTCAAAATGGTCCTCCTATAGAGGATGCGGATAGAATATCCGCTACAAACTCCAAAGTGGAGAGCGCCATGAACCACAGGCATCAACGGGCCGTACTCCGCGACCCTAGCTTCTCTGAAGAGGTGTTTAATGCCTTCAACTCGGGAGACACGTACATTCGAGCTGCTCAAGATGGGCTTGCTAGAGCCACAGACCAGTATTTAAAGGATATACGGGTAAGAAAAATCTGATAATTATATATATCAGTAGCCCCTGAGACTTGAAACAGTTGGCACAACTGATTTAAGGATCATTGTATGCATAGGTTCTTACGGAGAAGAATACCCATTTGTCTCAAGAGCTGGAGGAGTGCAAAGCCCAGCTACGGGCCGCAGTTGCCGGAATGGAGGATTCCAAGAAGGCCTCATCTGGTAATACTTGTCATGATCAAAAAATGTAATGACGTGTACCAGTTAGTATTCGGCATGCTCGCAAATCTAATAATAGATTCTGCAGACAATCTTGGAGTGAATCCGGAGATCGTACCAGAGGATGAGCAACATGCTCAACGACAGCTAGAGGCTGGCGAGCGCGTGCTTACATGGGTTAGGCGAGAGAAAAACGATCTCCAGGATGCCAATACCCGGCTGGGCGTTGAACTGGAAGATGTTTGGGCCCAGCTTGCAGACTCCGTGAAGGAGAACAAGAGGCTTCGACGCAGCATCTTTAGTATGTGCTAAAACGAACCTTTATATAATTCGGCGAAGAAATGGGCTAACAGAGTTATGCCTGTAGGTATGCTGACAGGTCGTCCTGAAGAGGAGATGCCCGGATCCGCAGGCGATCTGCTACAAGAGCTTTCACAACTGCACGAACAAGTTCGGCAGGTGATGCAGGGTATTGCCCAGACCTTGTGGCCATCTGCCTCCCTGCCAGGAGGCATGGGGGAGCTTGTAGAGATGCTCAAGGGAGCACGGCGGCGCTTCCGATTATGGACGATATCGGCCTGCCGACAAGGTGCGAGGGAAGCCTGGGCCATGGTGAAAACGTGGTACACCAAGGTTGACCCGAATCACATGGCCGAGGTCAGACCTGTAGGGTCAGATGGGAAAGAGATCCCCGTTAGTCTGGTATATGACCAGGTAGGATTAGCCGCAAAGTATTCCCAACAGGATTGTAGGCTAGACAGCCTGCTGGATGGCATAGAAGAAGAATTTAGTCAGTCTAAGTGACTGTGTACTTCAAATGACATATTTTGTCCCTAGACGGATTGTAAATCATTTGTCATGGCGGACCTTTTCGCTTCAACCTCTGGACCCGACAGTTCGGAGTGTATCCGAATACCCACTCAGTTATGTAAAACCGGGGTACGCGTGGAAACCAGGCGTAGGGGTCATAAGTTCTTGAACAGACAAGTACCCAACTAGCTATATTATATTACATGGATAGTAAGAAACATCTTCCAGGGAGAATAGTTCGGTTAAGGGTTCCTTTCCCTGGGCACGCATGCATTAATGTGCATGTCCAAACTGCGAAAAGTGATGCAGGATATAAACATCTGGGGGCTGATATTGTAATAGGTAAGAAACATCTTTTGTTCATCGACCGAATATTCCCTTAAGAACGCTAGCTTTCGGCTTCACCCAGTCTGAGGTACACATCCGGCTGACCCGGCAGTAACAATCGCAGAGGTGCTCCCCTTATGCCCTAGCTGAACTAACGGGAACGTAGGGCATAAACACAGGAGCCAGGCAACCCAGCTTGGACAAAACTTAAGTCATATCGATGCATATAATGGCGAAGAAAAGGTACATATGGAAAAGTGACACATATGTAGTGAGCATGAAACCCGAAAGATAATTATATTAAGCTTCTGTATAAGAAGCCCCCAGGTATATTGAGCGCGCATCATGCGGCAAGGGTGTGTGGTCGAGGCACACTTAAAGCCTGTAAGGCCATAAAAAAGAAAGAAAGAAGATATAACTTAAAAAAGAAAGGCGGAGGTAAGGAGACGAACACAGAGTTCAGCACTAGGCGTAGAATCTTCGGAGTATGGCCGCATTCCATGGGTTCGGCTCGAGTCGATTATCTGATGCATCATGCAGATGGTACGCTCCTCCGGTGAGAACTTCATCAATGATGAAGGGACCCTCCCACTTGGGTTTGAGCTTGTCCTTTTTATTCTCCGGTAGGCGTAGAACGAATTCGCCAACGTTATAAGTTTTGGCCCGTACTTCTCTGCTTTGACACCTTTGAGCCTGCTGCTGATAGAATGTGGAACGGGCTTTTGCGACGTCACGCTCCTCCTCCAGGGCATCTAAACTGTCCTACCGATCAAGCTCGGCTTCTCTCTCTTCGTACATGCGCACTCGAGGTGAGTCATGAATGATATCGCAGGGCAATACTGCCTCTGCGTCGTACACCATAAAAAATGGTGTGTATCTGGTAGTGCGATTCGGCGTGGTCTGCAGCCCCCATAATACGGAGTCGAGCTCCTCGACACGGTGCGTATCTGATTCCTTCAAGGATCACACTAGTCTGGGTTTGATGCCGCTCATAATAAGACCATTTGCTTGTTCGACTTGACCGTTTGTTTGGGGATGATAGACGGAGGCGTAATTGAGCTTAATGCCCATGTTTCCGCACCAAGTTTTCACCTCGTCGGCTGTGAAGCTGGAGCCATTATCGGTGATGATGCTGTGGGGGACACCGTAATGGTGTATGACCCCTGATATGAAGTCTATCACTAGTCCGGATTCGGCCGATTTAACTGGTTTGGCTTCTATCCATTTGGTGAATTTATCCACCATGACCAACAAGTATTTTTTCTTATGGCTTCCTCCTTTAAGGGGTCCAACCATATCAAGCCCCCAGACCGCAAAGGGCCAAGTTATGGGGATTGTTTGTAGAGCGGTAGGTGGCATATGGCTTTGATTTGCAAAAAGCTGGCAACCGACGCAATGTTGGACGAGGTCTTGTGCGTCTGCTTGGGCTGTCGGCCAGTAGAAACCTGTACGGAAGGCCTTGCTTACAAGGGCCCGAGCTGCGGTGTGGTGGCTGCCGAGTCCAGCATGAATTTCGGCCAAGAGCTGCCGCCCTTCCTCTTCGGAGATGCACCTTTGGAGCACTCCGGTAGCGCTTTTCTTATAAAGCTCTCCCTCGTGGACCTTATAGGCTTTAGAGCGCCGCACAATGCAATGTGCCTCGTTTTGGTCCTCAGGGAGTTCTTGCCTATTTAGGTAGGCTAAGAAGGGTTATGTCCATGGTGCGATGACAGCCATGATCACGTGGGCCGAAGGCGTTATTTCAGTGGCGGAGCCTCTGATTATGTCAGTGTGTTCGGGAACTGGGGTTGTGGTCGGATCCGGACTAGTATTGCCGGTCTCCCCTTGCCACACCATGGATGGCTTGAACAGCCTTTCCAAGAAGATATTAGATGGGACGGGGTCGCGCTTAGCGCCAATGGGGGCGAGGATATCCGCCGCTTGATTGTTTTCTCAGACCACATGATGGAATTCAAGCCCCTCGAACCGAGCTGGCATCTTGAGGACGGCATTGCGGTAGGCCACCATTTTCGGGTCCTTGGCGTCAAAGTCTCCATTTATTGGAGATATTGCGAGGTTTGAATCCCCACGCACTTCTAGGCGTTGAATGCCCATGGAGACTGCCATCCGAAGACCATGCAACAGAGCCTCGTATTTGGCTGCATTGTTGGAGTCTGTATATAATATTTGGGGTACATGTTGGACTGTATCTCTGGTGGGGTATGTCAGGACAACGCCCGCTCCTAGACCAGCCAGCATCTTAGAGCCGTCAAAATGCATGATCCAATTGGAGTACGGGCCATACTCTTTAGGGAGTTCGGCTTCTGTCCATTCAGCGACGAAGTCAGACAGTACTTGTGACTTAATGGCTCGCCGTAGTTTGTATATGATGTCGAACGGGAGGAGCTCGATAACCCACTTAGCAATCCGGCCCGTGGCATCACGGTTATTTATTATATCGTTGAGTGCTACTTCGGAGGCCACCGTGATTGAACACTCTTGAAAGTAGTGTCGTAGTTTTCGGGATGCCATGAAGACCGTGTATGCTATCTTTTGATAGTGTGGGTACCGTGACTTGCATGGTGTGAGGACAGTGGACATGTAATATACCGGCTTTTGAAGCGGGGACTTATGTCCGTCCTCCTCTCGTTCGACGACGAGCACTGCGATGACAACTTGGTGCGTTGCAGCTATATATAACAGCATGGGTTCGCCGATGTTTGGTGCGGCAAGGATTGGATTGCTAGCCAAGAGGGCCTTTATTTCTTCCAGTCCGGCCATAGCCGCATCCGTCCACTCGAAGTGTTCGATGCGTCGAAGGAGGTGATAGAGAGGTAGTGTCTTTTCTCCCAATCGGGAGATAAAGCGGCTTAAGGCAGCCACGCATCCAGTTAACTTCTGGATTTGCTTGAGGTCTGTTGGGGTAGCCAACTGTGACAGAGCTCGGATTTTAGCCGGATTTGCTTCAATTCCTCTATTGGAAACAATGAAGCCCAGGAGCTTTCCGGCAGGAACGCCAAAAACGCATTTTTCCGGATTGAGCTTGATGTCATATGTTCATAGATTGTCGAGCGTAAGCCTTATGTCGTCTATTAAAGACTCGACGTGTCTGGTTTTGATGACCACGTCATCTATGTATGCCTCAACTGTTTTGCCCATTTGTGTTTCTAGGCATGTCTAAATCATGCGTTGATAGGTTGCACCGGCATTTTTTAGCCTGAAAAGCATGGTCTTAAAACAGAAGGGGCCGTATGGAGTGATGAATGTCGTTGCTGCTTGATCGGACTCTGCCATCTTGATTTGATGGTATTCGGAGTATGCATCGAGGAAGCACAATGAGTCGTGTCCTGCGGTAGCGTTGATGATTTGATCGATGTGGGGGAGAGGGAACGGATCCTTGGGGCAAGCCTTATTGAGGTCCTTGAAATCGACACGTATGCGCCAGGATCTGTCCTTCTTTGGTACCATCACCAGGTTTGCTAGCTAGTCCGGGTGTTTTATTTCTCTGATGAATCCGGCTTCGAGTAACTTGGCTAGTTCCTCTCCCATGGCTTGTCGTTTAGGTTCTGAAAAGCGCCGAAGAGTCTGCTTGACCGGCTTGTATCCCTTCAGTATGTTTAGGCTATGCTCGGCCAGCTTGCGTGGGATACCTGACATGTCTGAAGGGTGCCAGGCGAAGATGTCCCAATTTTCGCGCAAGAACGCCCGCAGTGCGGCGTCTATTGTGGGGTTCAGCTGTGCCCCAATGGATGTTGTTTTCGTAGAGTTCGTTGGGTGGACTTGGAATTTGACTATTTTGTCCGCTGGTTTGAAAGAGGTGGACTTGGATCATTTGTCGAGTACCACATCGTCCCTGTCCACTGTGCAGTGCAGCGTGGTTAGTTCTTCGGCCGCGAGGGCTTCGGATAATGCCTCAAGGGCCAGGGCGGCGATTTTGTTTTCGGCATGCAGTGCCACGTCTGGATCACTGGCTAGAGTGATGATTCCATTGGGCCCGGGCATCTTGAGCTTCATGTACCCGTAACGGGGTATAGCTTGGAAGCTCGTGAATGCATCCCGTCCTAAAAGGGCGTGGTATCCGCTACTGAACGGGGCCACTTGGAATGTGATTTCTTCGGACCTGTAATTCTCTAGCGTGCCGAATACCACATCTAGTGTGATTTTTCCCGCACATTGTGCCTCCCGACTAGGGATAATTCCTCTGAAGGTTGTGCTGCTTTGCTCAATGAGGCTCTTATCTATTTACATTTTGTTGAGAGTTTCCTCGTAGATGAGGTTTAATCCGCTGCCATCGTCCATGAGCACTTTAGTAAGCCTGAAGCCGTCCACAATTGGACTAAGAACCAAAGCGGCTGGTGCTCGGACTATTCGAAATTGAGGTTCGTCACGAGCATTGAAAGTTATGGCCGTGTCGTTCCATGGATCTATTGTTGCAACGTCACAGACTTCGGCGAGGCTGCGGAGTGCCCTCTTGCGCCTGTTATTTGAGGCGAAAGTCCCAAAGACTGTTAATACTGTATCGTTGTTTTCCACGGGATGATGCTCTACGGTATCGTTAATGAGGAGATCCTCGCCACTCTTGGCCACCTGCCGAAGTATCCAACATGCTCTGAGGCTATGCGTTGGTATGGTATCCGGTGTGGTGTGAATTTTGCATGGCCCATTGAGCCATCCCTCCAATACGGTTCCATGCCCTATAGTGGGCTTTGGTTTCTTTGTAATTGGATCGGGTGACTTGTGAGAGTGCACCCTCTTAGTTTGGACGAGGGGTTTAGTGAGGGCCGAAGGGTCCCAGAATTTTGATTGGGTTTTCCAGGCGCTTTCTATCGCACAGCACTTCTGTACTATGGCCGCCAAGTCAGCGAAGTGTGTTATGTCACGGTGACTTATAGCGTTGAGGGTTCCCTTGTCCGTGCAATTTTTGCAAAAGAATGAGATTGCGTCTTCCTCGCGACAGTCCTTGACCTTGCTCATTACAAGGAGGAATCTGGACCAAAAGTGATGTACTGTTTCTTGGGGCTCTTGTCTAATGTGGGAAAGATCTCTTGTATCTGTGTGGGTGGGTAGATCTAAGTTCGAACCCTGACCCGATCTGAGACCCAGGGGCGGAGGAGCTTCCGAACTTGGCAGTTCGGGCGCTAGGATGTTGCCCAATTTTTCTGGCCCGCTGTCCTATACTAAGTTCGGAGTCTGGGTCATGTCCTCCCGCAGATGGGTATCCGGCTCGAAGAGCTCGGGAATCCGGACGTAGTTCGTCCTCAAAATAGAGGAAGAATCACTGCATTGCTCCTCCACCACCGCTATCTGATGGGTGACCGGCGGAGAGTTAATCTCTCTTTGGTCGGGTTTAAGCCCGATCCGATCATAGTCCGTAGCGACTCCCAAGGCAGCGATGCGATCCAAGAGCTCATTCAAGGACGAGAGCTCCATTGGATCCATCTGCTCGGTGTATTCCAAGCTGACGTGGAGGCTGTTTTTGATTACCCGAGAAGTCATCGTCGGCGCGGCGGCCAAGCGGGTGGTCATGACGAAGCCGCCTAGTCGGAGAGTTTGGCCTAAAGCCAGGGCTCCCCCAGAGGTGATGTTGTCCTTGATAACAAGGCGAGCCATCAAGCCTTACCGTGACGACACAGTGGAACTCTCAATGAAAGCACCGATGTCGGTGTCAAAACCGGCGGATCTCAGGTAGGGAGCCCCGAACTGTGCGTCTAAGGCTAATGGTAACAGGAGGCGGGGGACATAATGTTTACCCGGTTCGGGCCCTCTCTATGGAGGTAATAACCTACTTCCTGCTTGATTGATCTTGGTGATATGAGTATTACAAGAGTTGATCTACCACGAGATCATAGAGGCTAAACCCTAGAAGCTAGCCTATGATTATGATTGTTGTTGTCCTACGGACTAAACCCTCCGATTTATATAGATTCCGGAGGGGGCTAGGGTTACACAGAATCGGTCACAGGGAAGAAAATCTACATATCTGAATAGCCAAGCTTGCCTTCCACGCAAAGGAGAGTCTCACCCGGACACAGGACGAAGTCTTCAATCTTGTATCTTCATAGTCCTACAGTCCGGCACTAGTACATAGTCCGGCTGTTCGAGGACCCCTTAATCCAGGACTCCCTCACCCGCCTCCGCGCCAAAGCTGGCACCACCACCTCAAGCCGGCACCGCCATGGACCAGCACCTCGACCCGGCACCATGGTCGGCCACACCGCCGCCATGAAGGAGGTGCGCGGGACGCTCGAGGGGTTAGAAGAGGGCTCACTGCGGCGCCCCCGCTCACGGCTGCCACAACCACGGGCTGGGTTGGACTGGCCGCCGCCATGGCTGCCGGCCACAACCACGGCCGCTGGCCACAGCCACGGCTAACTTATACAGGGACTCGGTTGCTTTTTGAGAAATGATTGAGGGACCCGATCACTTTTTTTAATCTTTGTAGGGGTTATTCTGTAAAAATAAGGACACATTTTTTTAATTTATAAAAGAACAAGGGGTTAAAGAAAAAATTACATGAGATTTTTTTAATTAAAGAGTAAGGGACATTGACATGTGGGCCCCGTGCGTCAATTAACGGTCAAACAAGTGGTCAACTGATTAATTATCTTACACGTGGGCCCCAACTATCATGATCACGATCACTGGAAAAGCACTCGACCATTTGGGTTTTTTGAAACAGCCGACACCGATTCTGTTAGTTATTAGTCACAAACAATTTTTTGTAGTTTTCTGAACCCTAACGCGAATTGTGGTAGTTTTATACTATTCACTCCAAGAAACATGAATGTGATGTACTCGTACGTAGTAGTCACTGTTACAAGGACATGGAGTTTCTACATACATCCAGGAGCAAATGCTCCCGATGTGGACAGTAAAATCAAACAAATTCGAAAAAAATTCAAAAAATCCTTAAAAAATCGTGTCATACTTTTACAAATGTTTGTTGTGCATGCAAAATTTCATCGCAAAATCACATTGGTGGAAGGCATGGTAAAAAATACAAAATCGATGCTCTGAAAATGTTACTTACAAAAGCTTTTTGGAGCTCCGACTTTTTTTTGGCGCGACTTCCACCAATGTGATTTCGGGATGAAATTTTGTATGCACAACAAACATTTGTGAAAGTATGTCACAAAAAAATTCAATTTTTTTGATTTTTTTTCTTTTTTTTTGATTTTATGTTCACACCAGGAGCATTTCCTTCTGGGTGTAGAAAGGTACTTTCGCTGTTACAACGAATACTTCAGTTCAGATTTTATCTAACTGTGCCTCGTGCACTATAGAACCCAGGATGAGTTTTTGGATGAAATTTTCTCTAACTATTTGCCTTTCACCACAGTTATCAGACGCTTTATGCATATTTCGGGTAATGTTCATTACTGAAGTGCATATTTGAACTTCCAGACCAAGGCTAGAACTTCAGTTTTCTTTTGTTCTTTTTTGCCATTGTTCGTTCAGTTTCTCGTTGGGGTATATCAATGCAACATTGTGTGTTTCTTCTTTGAGAGGAGATAACTTATAGCTTTTTTCAAATTTATTTGTAAGTGGCATATGACTTGGTAATTTATTTCCGAGCCTGGGCTCATCTGTTCCCGATAAACAGTGAATTTGTTAAAAATGGCAAAAAAAAAACTATTTTTTCTTGTAGTGCAATATGCTTGAGTGCGTGACGCTCGTGCCAAATTTTATGAAGTTTGGTCATTGAAGGAGACCGTGGCAAAAAAGACAAAATGACCTCCAAACAGTGCAAAATTTCAAACTTTCTTACAGGCCAGATTTTTTTTCACATAGAGCTTCTCAAATGTTCAAACTTCATCAAAATTGGCACGGACATCAAGCACTGAAGCATCTTTCACCACAAAAAGAAAAAAAAAGTTTTTGAATTCTTAACGAATTTACTGTTCACACCAGAGCTCATCTGAGCCCTGGACATATCTTCTGTAGTTTTTATTAACACTTCTGCCCTTTGCTGAGTCAAGCTATTTGTTTTCGGCTTTACCTTTCATGTATACTATTCAGTTATGTGTTGTTATAAAAATCGCCTTGAGCGTCGTTTTCGTTAGAACAAAGCCCTTTGACCGCATCCGAGACAATTTTGGGATAATTTTTCCCTTTCTTACAGTTACAAGTGGGCTCTTTTCTTGTGTGTGTCCATGTCGCTTACAGACAAAACAGGATAATATATTTTCTTTGGTATGTACTTCTAAAATGAACATATGCCCCATGAACTAATACCCTATAGGGGTTTGGCATGCGGGTTTGCCAATGGCAGTTGATGCGGCGCTTGTTTTGACAAATGTACCGTCAATCTAGCATTTAACAAATTTAAATGTCCTTTGTCAAATCAATATCATCATTTCATTTATTTTTCTACTGCCAGGGAGGTTCCATGAATGATCCTAATCGTCTAGGAACTTTTGCAAGCATTTTCTACTAAATCAAGCTGTCTAGAAATTATTGAACTCTAAATCAAGCTGTCTAGAAATTATTGAACTCTAAATCAAGCTGTCTACATATAACTACTGCAAGATATTTTCTACATATAACTCTAAATCAAGTTGTTCAATGCGTAAAAGGATGTGGAAAGAAATCCATAAGAACCGCAACAAAGTGTTCATCATAAAAACCAATTCATATGGACAAACATAAAACATCACCATGTTTAAGAGATGATTCCTTTTTTGTATTTTTAAGTTACAAAAAGCTTGCTAGTAGCAGCTACTTCACATGTGAGCACAGAATCTTTGAAACTAATTTTTGCAATTTCAATTTGGTGGGGCCACTTCAAAGAAGAGGCACCCTATAAAAATTAAGGTATGCTGCTTATTGTGGCGTGCACACAGTATTCTTTAGTAAAAGGCGAAAGAATAATTCGCTTTGTGCTCACCACGCAGCTGCGTGCTGTCTCCGTTGAGCCCACGCTCTCTTATATAACCATCTACCCGGTCTGCATTCCTTCCGCGGGCGAGGTGGGACTATTTTCCCGGACCTCACCCCACAGCAGCAGCGCCACGGCCCGCACACAACAGCCCAGCCCAAGGCCCAGCAGAGCAACTGAGTGAAAGCAAAGCAATCCCCTCAAAAATCAAAATACGCTCAAAAAAAAAAAGCAATCCCCTAAAAAAACTGAGAAAGCAAAGACGAGAAGCCACGAAATTCCAGGCGCAGCGGCGCCCGGGGACGCGCCGAGGAGCCGGAGGCTCTGCGGTGCGTCGCGAGTCGGCGAGTGCGCTAGCGGGGAGCAGCGTTCGACGGTGGCGGGGACGCCGGCCGGCTGGAGAGAGGAGCGGCGGGAGTCCGCGCGAGAGGGCGCCACATCGCCAGGGCGGGAGCGACCCCTCGACGGCGGCCTGGGATGGGCCAATCGGGCAAGGAGCAGCGTTGTTCTTCGGTAACTGTTCCCGGTTCTGCTTTTAGCCGTTTGATCTGCACTCGGTAGTTGGTAATTTTGGGCGAGGTGGTGTACATTCTTAAGATTGGAATTAGTCAGGCGTGACCTTCATGTAGCCGTTTCACTGAGAAAAGGATTCTGCCAAGCATTTTATTGCCGCTAACTGCCAAGTACAGTTTGATGCTGGAATAACCAGAGCTCTTGTCGAGTCTGGATCCAGACCCTGGACTTCTCGTTCATTTCTGAACAGATAAAGGCTAGCACCTTGTTCTTGCGATGTGCACCAGATAAAGATTACTAGGTTATTGGCAGATTGGCCAGATCATTCATGGAGCCAAATAATTTGCGACCTCCCGAGGCGGCCTGGGATGGGCCAATTGGGCAAGGAGCGGCATTGCCCTTCGGTGATCGTTCTTGGTTCTGCTTGTCATGTGTGTACTTCTAGGTTCCAGCGGTTTGACTTGGACTCTCTGATTAGTAGTGATTTTTACAGTTCATTCAGGCCTCCTTTGGTTTGAAGGAATGGCATAGGATAGGATTTCTATAGGAAGAATTCCTTTAGAGTCATTTAGTTTGTAGGAATAGAATCCTATTCCTGCGGAGGAATTCTTCGTATCCTCCACATTTCATAGGAAAACAAACATTAGCCTAGACTCAATGGAAAAAACTCTACGATGTGAACCAAAGGACATCTTCCTTACTATTCCTATTCATAGGATTTGAGGTACATGACATCTCATTTCCTACAAGTTTCCTATTCCTATAATGTCTATACCTACTAATAAATAAGGGAGGAGATATTCTTGGTCCGTCATACATTTTTGTATTAACTTCCTTGGTCTTTATGAGATTCAACCCGCAGTCCACGTAATGTGCATGTGTCCTAGAGGATTACGACTAACTATATGTTTCTTTCAATACACATGGTCGTGTGATAGACTCCTGTGTATGTTCTTAGTTTTAAGTTGAATCTCATGTGTGAATTAAATAACCGTTTTCTGCCACAAATTAAGTTGTATTTCCTAATGTAAATTGATGTCAGTCTCGCATATGCAATCTCTTACGTGTTGGATTGCTGCACTACGTCTAGCCGAATTGGCTTTCCATCTTAAGGAAAGATGACATCATCTTTGCGTTCGAGCTTTGGCTCAAACCGGACTGCTTCATATGTCGGTTGCCAAAAGAAAGGATCGTCCATCATGCAAACATAAACGTCCACTTAGAAGCCAGATTGATGATGTTGTTCGGCTTCAACTCCGCTCGATACTACACGTGACAGGTTTGGAAAGTCCCAAGAAAAGAAAACGTGCCAGGTTTTGGTGCTGATCGTTTTTAAATCTTTTTTAGGGGATGCTGATCGTTTTAATTGGAGGCTCGCGTGACTAACCACGCATCGCCTGCTTGGGCCTCGGGACATCAATCGACCGCGCTGGCCCAACGAATCCGGCCAACCTACCCTCCCAGCACACTAGCCGCTCAATTAGTTTCTTCAGCTATTACATAGTCCCACCTTGCTTTCTTTCATCTAGACCTGTCAATTTAAATACGGTTGTGAGTTAAAATCAACAATCAGCCTAATGGATTAGTAGCAGAGGGTAAAGAGTGGGTCCATTAAAATTAAATTCCACTCTCGGGATTCTGTGGGAAACAGATGTGCCAATTAAATCCTGCATACGGACGATGGCCTGTGTGGAAAATATGGGCGCAGCAAGTGGACCCGATCCCGGCCTAATAATACCCGACCTAACATAGTGAGTATAACATAAAAGCAACTATGGACTCTGCTAAGTGGACCTGATCCCAGCCTAATAATACCATACCAAACAGAGTGAGTATAACATAAGAGCAAATATAGACGTTGCTAAGTGGACCCGATCCCGGCCTAATAATACCCGACCGAACAGAGGGAGTATAACACATAAGAGCAAATATGGACGTGCTTAAGTGGACCCAGGCCTAATAACACCTGACCAAACAGAGGACATAAGAGCCGACGTGCATGGAAAATATGGGCATCTTGTGAGTGAAACAAATTAGCAATTTTTTTTCTGTAGTGAAGCACAACTGTGCTTGCACATACAACTTTTATTAAATTTAAATGCATGTTAATTTTGTTTTCCGTTGCAACGCACGGGCATATGTGCTAGTTTCTATCCTATGAGCCAAAGGAGACCTTAGCTTGGAAGTAGTTAGGCATGTCCTTCTTATAGCTGTTTCACGAGTAACTGTAAGTGTGTGTTTGGTACATTGCGCATTAGGGTTTTGACCGCCAGATTAGTGGATTACTCATGGATTCAAACAACGGAAGCCAGAAACCCAAAGATTTTCTGAACACTGGAAAAGGATTCTGCCAGGCATTTTGTTGCTGCTAACTGCTAAGTACAATTTGATCCCAGAATAATCAGAACTCTTGACCCTGGACTGCCCATTCATTTGTGAAAAAATATAGGGAGCACGAGTTGTTGACAGATTTGCACGTTGTAGCTTTCTTGGCAACGTGCACCAAATAAGGAGCACAGGTTATTGGGCTATTGGCAGATTGGCCAGATCATTCCTGGAATCAAATTATTTGCACAACCACTTCAGCTATACCACAGTAGCTGCTCTAACTTAGGTTTCCTGTCTACCGCAGTAGCTGCTCTAACTTACTATTGCTTTTCCTTTACTCCTTGAATATCATGATTCGTGCAACAAGGCCATTCACTAACTGCTGATATTATTATTTTTACTTTGCAGCGAACAAAGCATGAAGATAGGCTCAGCATGCTGACTGATGACATATTATTATCTATCTTGGTGAGAGTTGACACAGCCACGGCAACACGAACTAGCGTGTTGTCAAAGCGGTGGAGAGATTTGCCATGGTTGCTTCCTGTGCTCAACCTTCGTGTCTGGAATTTTCTGCCCCATTCATGCCCGGAACCCATTGCAGCACATCACATGGATCAAGCAATGTCACGTCTAACCAAAGCAACTAGGAGTTTCTTGGCTGACCCAAACAGCAAATCCACCATCATCAAAAGGCTAAGCCTTCAGCTCTATGTGACCGGCGATTACGCACTTGAGATTGGCTCACTGGCTCGCGACACGATTGATTGCGGGGTAGTAAAAAACCTGTGCCTTGCAATTGTTGATGAGAAGGATCCTAGAGACTGAACATGATTATATGCTACAGCAAGCCCTGGCCGTCGATGGGTTTTTAACAGCCTATCCTAGTGTGTTTCAGTGCCTCACAAAGCTCCGTCTGTATAATGTGCGGTTTGCTGAGTGGGATATGCAACACCTCCTGTTTGACTCCTGCAAGCAACTCAAGCATTTATCTCTGTCCCACTGTGATGTTGGGGACTCTTCAGTGTGGCAGATAAATGCACCAGATTCCAAACTCAGAATCCTTGAAGTCCGCATGTCCTGCTTGAGGAGAATTGAGGTGCTCTGCCTACCAAAACTGAAGCATCTAAGTTGGGACGAGTGGTTTTGTTTCGAGGCCCCCTTGCGTTTTGGTTCTGTTCCATCCCTCAAGGTGCTGGGCCTTATTTGTGGTGCAACCATTGATCATCAGGAGTTTAGTCTGAGCCAGGTTCTACATGGTACCAGAAACATCCATACTCTTACTTTGGATTTCGAAGGAGAAAGGCTTTGGATACAACCCGAAGGAAAGCAACTCTGCCATGCATTCAAACAGCTAAGGAAGCTGTCTATTTGTGGCATCTTTGTGGATTTTGACCTGTTATGGACAATAAATCTCCTTGAAGCTGCTCCATCCGTTGAGATATTTTCTGTGCGGGTACTTTTCCGGTCATTCATTTTTACTTTCTTTAGTTTAATATATGTATCACACATAACATACATTTTGGGATTCAGAACAGGCTCTCACAACAGATAAGTATGTGTGGCCATGATCGTGTTGTACTGAATGCGTCGATACCTCATGCAGATATGGGACCATGCTTGCCAGGATGATGAGCAGTTGAGAACAACGACAGGTTACGAGGCTCAAAGAACGAAGCCGTCATGGAGCATGCCTAAGTTCACAAGCTCTGAAACTTGGCAACTGAGAGAGCTTGAATTTGTTGGCTTTAGGCCCCTAGAGCAACAAATTTCTTTTTTAAGGTCCGTGATGGAGCGAGCTTCAAACTTGAAGACGGTTCTTCTCAAAGAAGATAAATATCCATGCGTGGACTGCGATTCAATGAACATTCCAAGAGGAGGTTTCTGTCCGGCGGACAAAGGTGAGCAGGAAACAATTGTCAAGCAGCTTACAGATGGGGTCCAGTCCTCTGCGCAGATAATTTTTCCAAACAGTGGTGGTAGTTGAATGCGAGCTGTGGTTGTTGAATGTGTGTTTTGTATTCGGTGTAGTTTACTTATGAACGGCTTGTTTCTCTCTTTCTCACTGTAGAATTTCCATTGCCATGCAACTCTTGTAAGAGATGTCCAGTGGTTTTTCGATCGGTGGCCGTCCCAACTTTACCTGTACTGTGCAAGAGTGTTTGATCCTGCGGTGTCATCGTGTAGATTGATTAAACCTGGAAATATTTACCTTGCCATGAGATGTGCCGTCAACTTCTTTTTTCTCTATTCTGCTCTTTAGTGTCAGGTTAATCATTCTTACTTTCTTTAGCTCAATGTTGGAATTTTGGAAGGCTCTCAGTCACAACAGATAAGCGTGTGTCTTCCTGTATACTGGATATAACAATGTGTCTTCAGATGGGGTGTGTTTCCCTGCGCAGATAATTTTCAGCAGCAGTTTTTATAGGGATGCAGGGCGGCGTTCCGCATAAGCCTGCAAAACGGGGAGTTGGTTCAAACTGAACTACTCCCTTCTTTTCTAATTATAGGACTTTTTAGAGATTTGATTTTGGACTACATATGGATGAATATAGACTTATATTTAGGAACGGAGTAGTACATCGCTAACAAAATGCTATAAATAACCTGATTTGTTTTGACTTCATAGCGGGGCGTATTGGGCGCCGTTCTGCATCCCTAAGTTTTTAGCGGTGTCATGAACTGAAAACAGACTTTAGAGTTCAAACTATCAGACCTGTTTCTTTGTTGGGAGTCTGCCTCGACGCATTTCAAAGGAGAAAATAGCCCTGGAGATGTTCAATGCCTCTTGTCTGAAAATGCTGATCATACCATGTTTCAAGTCTTTATGTAGAATTGTGAAGGTAATGCTAATCCTATCATGTTTTGGAATCTTTGATTGTAATGCAAGACCCGTACCAAATGTTAAAGAAGATACCACAAACTAAGAACTGCCAGACAACAACGAAAGATGACAGGTTCCAATCCCTACTTAGCGGTCAACATGAGAGTTCCATCAGAACACAAACACTTAAACGAGACGTTTTCAGACAACAGCCTGACGATATACGTATAATGCACAATTTGTGTATGATACAGCATACAATATGTCATCATATATTGGACGGACAGACATTACAGACTTACAGTCCTCCACAGGGGAAGAGAAAACACCGGAAGAAAAAACTGCAGAAAACTATCGGTTTATATGCACGTCGGTAAACAACACCTCCCGTGATTCCACAGCCCAGAGCGCCTCAAAACGCTAATAACAACTAGGTGTAACAAGGCTCATCGGGGCTGTAAAAAATCTAGAGGAAAAAACCTTCCACGGTCGCAAAGTAGCACCTTTTCCAAACTTCAGCGCAGTTGAAACGACGGTAGGAGAGCGGACTAGAGATCATCATACCCTGGTACAACACCAGTAAAAAAATAACATGTAAATGCATGAGGTAAGGCGTCAAAGTTTGATCACTGAACTCTTGCTTCAGATCTTTCTTTTTGTGAGGATGATTTTGGGGTTGGGAAGATGGCGAAGGTTGCTGCTGTCAACTGCCAAGCCCATTTCTTTGGTTAAAGCTGGTTGAGGCTGCACCTGCAAGTTAAGAGTTTCCAAATTAATATTAGAAATTTAGAACACAAATTACGAGGGGTCATACTCTGTAGCTCAAGAGCGTAAGATCCCATCTACTTAGTCAAAAAAATCCCAGGCCCAAAAGAACTGCCAACACTCTGAACATTTGGTTACTGTGTTTCATCTTTCATGACGCCCATATGAACAAAGTTATGCAAGGCATTGCATGTTCCAAAAAAGAGCTGATGTGAGCATAAAACAAGAAGGCAACCAGCAGATGTACCATGGAATTAGGCACAACAGTTATCGCAACAAACCTCGTAGCTGTGGAGAAGAGAGGCAACCAACATAGAGATCCCAAGAACTGCAAGCTTCTGCCCAACACATGCTCGATTCCCAGAACCAAATGGAAGAAATGAGTCAGACTTATCACGCTCGGTGAAAAGCTTGATCCCATTTGAGCCTTTATGCGCTGCTAATATTCCTAAGTAAAATAAGAAAACTGAGTCAGAAAAGAAATAGGAGTCTCATCTTTGCATGAAATAAATGAAATAGAAGCAATGTACATGGAACTATCCTCCCAGAAGATCTCAAAGAAGGTTTTTGAAGATCTAACAAATTTATGACAAATACAGATATAGGTAAGCATGAATTCTCCAGAAGATTGGTGTGCTATGTTAATTCTCAGTATTTATGACCAAGTACTTGTGCTGAATAGAAACCTTCCTTGACATGAATGGAATTCTATTTGAAATTTATGAAATGCAATACCCATCAATACATAACTTTTGCTACTTAATTGCACTATATTATAAGGAGGTGTGACCTAGACGTCGAAGTAAAATGAGGGAGGGAGGGAGAAACCTCCAAGATCGATGTCCTTCTGGAGAAAACGACTAGGATTGAACTGGCAAGCATCATTTCCCCATATAGAAGCATCCATCTGCACGAGATGCAGAGGAACAACCAATATCGCTCCAGCTGGTATAGTGATGCTAGATTTGAGAGTCAGATCTGCAATTCAAATCAAAGGGAGATCAATAACATAGCAAACACATACTAGGAATAAGTAACAATTGATCTCTCTTGCAGCTAGATGTGCAAATGAAATTCAGGATAAAGGCATAATTTCAACATAAGGAACATGTAAACAATTTTAAAAATGAATGATAAGACCATGTAATCATACAAGTAAACAAGCTCTAAAGCTCAGTGTTGCTGAAGATTTTTCTTTCTTAAGAAGCATGTGTACCGTGTTGCATTGAACATCGCTGGAGAAGAGGTCCAGCAGGCAAAAGGCGAGCAGATTCACAAACAGTGGCAAGTACAAATTGCATCTTAAGCACATCGTCCATCACCAGCTCAGATGATTCAGTGTGAACAGCAACAATATCTGCGTGCAGCTGTCCAAAGAAGCAGCAACTGTAAGTCAAAGTTAAACAGTATAAACTCAAACACACACTGACAAAAACATTTTAGTTGATGTGGAGATGGAGTAAAGGTCACTTCACCCAAGTCAGACAAATTAGAAAAGGATTTATTATGCACACGACATATAACCCTGAGACTACCAAGAATTCAAAATAATATACAGTGGGGTAGAAGCAATGAATAAAAATGGAAAGTAATGGGGGGCTATGAAACTTATGTAACCATGTGACCTGTTTAGAACATATATGTTCATTTCATCATACGGACAAGAAGGCGGTAAGAAGCACCTATGTTAACATCAGACAAAGAGCAACCAGGACAACTTGCAACAGAGAAATTAAAACATGTACCTGGTCTTTCAGCTTTGGAAACAAGACAAGTCTCGTCAAAATGTTGCAGAGCAAGTTAGCAGACGTGGAAATTCCATGCAGCATCAAACCCACAATATTTCCACATATTTCTTCTTCTGAACTGAGAGGCCCTTGCACAGCCCCATCGAAACCACGACCTGATATCATCCCATCTAGCAGAGAAGTACATCTAACTGGATCTTTTACCACCCCTTCACTTATCTTACAGGAGCTCAGATTGTTATGTCTAAGTTCACCATTTTGGTCTATGGATTTTCTGATGATGCTTTCTGTTAAGGTCTTCAGCTTAGTGCATAGGGTCCGGTACCTCCTATAACCAGGTTTCCAAAATGGAGGAACCGCATACGAAGCCCAGAAGCAGCCGTCCTTTGCAACAGCCATCAGAAGCTCCTCATATGCTGCAGCATCAGACCAATCAAACAAGACATCACCAAAAAGAGCTGCACCAATGATGTTAAATGCCATGTGTTGGGAAAAAGATCTGCAGTCCAGAGAATCCATGTCCTTAGTAGGGTTGGTTCTATGGAGAACAGCTTCAATGATCTTGAAAGAACTTTTAATGGCAGCAACATTAAGTTTTCCATTCAAGAATACGTTCAGTGATTCCCTGGTACTTTTGACCTGAAAAGAAGGACAAGAGCATCAAAAGAAGTAAACACAAGATCAAAGCAATAATGATATGTACCATCTACCGATTATAACTAGCATAGTAACACATATGGCAAGACAAAAGAAAGAGTAATACTACAGATATCCACATCAACAACATACCTTTTCGAATGAGGAAATGAATAGGCCAAGTCTTCCACAAGCTAAATTATATGTCCTCCCAGTCAGTGGTAACTTATCTTCAGCTTTTGTTAGCATCTCTTTGATTAGGGAAGCATCTTTAACTGACACAAGTAGTTGAGATGGTCCTAACCACAATCGAACAATTGGTCCAAAACTGCCATGCAATTTTGATAGATAGCCTGCAAATAAAGCAAGTCGAAGGAACATTTGATAAGAAGTCAAGCAATAAAATAATGAAGCGCAAAGGGAAATGTGCTGTAATAAATCTGCTAAAATGCACAACGATTGTGCATGAAGCTCTAAAACCGACTACTATCTTTTTTTTTTGTAGAGATAAAACCGACTACTATCTTTTTTTGTATAGATAAAACAAACTATTATCTATACAAAACATTTGATGGACCATGTGCTTTAGCCTTGAATAATATGGGTCCTACAGAGTTGAACTGGGCTAGCTTATGCCGCTCCAGATTTATGCACATGCTAACCAACCCTGAAAAGATAAGGAATGCAATAGCCATAAATATAGGATTGCATGGGATGGGAAAGGACAATTCAACAACAAAAAAGTGGCTTGTACCAGCTGCCTACAATGTTTAATATTACAATGCACAACAGCAGGTCTTTTTTCTTAGAAAGTTCTTCTGCGAAACCGAAAAGTACTCATTTCAAGGAAAATTGGAATACATGGCGAAGTATACTAACATGATGGGCTTTTCATTGCGTGAATATAACTTAGCAAAGTAACTTGACTTCCTCTTCCGGCAAAAGTGCCACAATTGCCGTGCATTCTATGTAGCACTCATGTATCATGATGTATTTTCATTTGATTGATGTATACTTCGCGACTTTTCATCTATAATACCTAAATAGTTCATCCCCACTAACATATTTCTCTTGACATGCAAGCTATCCACATCAGCAATCAACATGCAGCCATCCACCTCAGCTAATCAGCCACATCATCAAGTTTTTTTATCCTTTCAGCCATTGCACGTTTTCCCTATAGACTGTAGATGATTCCACACCGGCCGCTATTACCTTCCGCAACGCATCGCTTCGGTGGTGCATTTTTTCGCCGGTTTGTTTCTTTTATATGTGGCTATATGCCCTGGTAACTGAAGCGACGAGTCCTTTACTATTCAGACGAGCAGTCGAGAAGCAAAGATGCATCGTATCGATTAGTATTACCATCACCTCTCCACCACATTTTTATATGATCCTCCTATTTTAGTCGGCATCTAACACGGATGTTTGAATCTGCAGTTCCCTTCGAGCTCCGGTGCACACAACCTCATCAACAAAGATGGAGTTTGATCTCGCCCACCACGCCTGGATGGTGCCGCTACACGCCTGCTGCGCGTCGCCGGCATCGGCCTCCCCCGACCACGGCGCAGCGTACAGCGCCACCGAAAAACCTACAGCGCGTCAGCGGCACGAGCAGCACTTCTCGGTGCTGCGCCTCGGTTTCTCCCGGCCATCTACTTCCCAACGGCCAGCATCGGCTTCGGCCGGCAGCGGATGATGCCCTCCACACCCATCCCACGCCCGTCACATCTCCTCCATAGATCTTGCTGCTACCCGTCGTCCAGCCCCTCCTTCCTTTGCTTCGGCGTGGAGCCCGACGAGCCATCCAGCTTGTCTTGCTGCTCTTGCAGTGACAGAGTAAGAATAGGTGTTCTTTAATCTCGGGCTTTGCTTGCCTCAGAAAGTACTTAAATTAGTGTCACCCATATAGGTAACTTGACCTTGCATATATATTGTAGGTATAAAATTTGCATGAATGATTCACGGCTGGTCTCATTGCTCCCCACATATTTCAGAATAATCGAAATATATTGATGTTGCAGGTTACTTTTGTCTAGATTACGGTGTAAAAAAGCTTTTGTATGGATTAGTTCTCTTCCAATCATTCTCATGTTTTAATGTTGTGAGTTACTTCCACATATATGCGCACCGGAGAGTGTTGACAAGTATAGGTCTGAATAGTTGAAGGAAGATGATACAAAAATAGTTGAAGGAAGGCCAGCCTATTTTCCCATCCAATTCTCATTAGTCTTGCATGAACCTAAAAATATTACAATGAAACAAGTTACATATTATTTGAAAGCCAAAATTCATGTGGATAAACATCGTGGGCAAGATGTTTTCCATGCATAAATGGTTGGCGGGGCCATGATATTTTGTCAGTGGAACTGAAACCACCAATATTAATATATTTTTGAAAGGAAATTTTTTATATTTTTCTAGACAGTTGTGCATTGTTTAATCTCATGAAATGGTTTTATTTTAGCCAAGAAATGGTATGGCTAACAAGTATATCCAAATAATTTATATTTCATTTGTCTAACATATTCCATTATCCTTGCTACAATTCCCGCAACAACGTGCGGGGTATCATCTAGTTTCACACAAAGTTGTGGACTGATGGTTAAACAACGCATGCAGTTGATACTTAATACAATAAAATCTCCGCAGCAACGTACAAAGCATTTAGCTAGTATAATCAAAATTGAGCATCCAATATCTACCTGATCACCACATAATCAGCAAACCCTGTAACCTTTTTTCAAAATAAGGTCAACTGTGCTAATCATTCATTCCCTGGGTGTACCTACCGGCTAGTGCTGACAAAGTATCAATCATCTCCAGTTCTTAACACTAGTTTTAAAGCTAAATAACCAAATACCGTTGCCAGCAAACAGAGCTGCAATCAACCAACCACCTTAACGACCTCGAACAATCAAATGGATATGCCCAGATCAACAGCTCAGCTAAAGCAAATCTGAACATTACGCGCGTCAAGGAGGCGTGACCAAATCTGGATCAAACTGCAGCAATCGCATACAGCTCCCGATCGAACAGTGACACTCGAGCATCGCAACAAGGCCAGGCCGAAGATCCTAGAACGTGGAGGGGACGAGCTCGCGCGAAATCCAGCCCAGTCCCCACCCACCAGAGCCACCACCAATCCAATAGTATAATACAATCAAACGCAACCACCAAAATCATAGTTACGCAGAAACTGGGGGAGGGGCGCGGTGAGCCTACCGGTGATGTCGCCGCCGGCGCGGCAGACGGCGGCGAGGCCGGGATCGGCGAGGAGCGCGGGTGGGCCGGGGAGGCGGGAGCCGAGGGCCCAGAGGCGGAGGAGCGCGGCGATGCGGCGGAGCAGGACCCACGTGACGGCGAGGAGCCCCAGCCACAGCATCGCGTTGGTGCCGCGCCGGGCGTAGTCGCGGAGGAAGGCGCGGCCGCCGCACGCCGGCCAGGACGGGGCGTACGACCCGCCGCCGCCGCCGCCGCTGAGGAGCGCGCCCAGGAGGGTGTACGGCACGGCGGCGCCGCAGGAGGGGGCCATGGCCGCGAGCTGCGAGAGAGCTCGAGCTCCGCCTCTGCTGTCCTCTCTGAGAAGAGGGAAACTGGAATGGAACATTCGCCTACGGCTGCTCTAGTAGAAGGGAAAGATCTGCAGGCCGCTTGAGGGTTGAGGCGCGAGGCAGGCTGGTTGTTTTATGTTCAGGTCCACTGTATATTGGAAATTGGAAATATAGGGCTTATGATGGACTTTGGAAGACTTTTGTTTTCTCTAAGGTTGTGTTTGACATTGCGGTGGGTGTTGATAATCTTATTTGCGCAACAAATTTTTACCCTTTTCATTACATGGCATGTAATAGGTGTCGCTCGGGTAGAGACTGTCACGAAATCTGGTGGGCCTGAATCCATCCACCCTGCGAACCATCTTCTCCGAGCTCAAACATGTGAGTTTTATTTAGAGCATCTCCAGCCACGTGCCTCTAATTCGACTCCACAAACGCCCGCGGACGCGCTCGGTCAGTGACCGGGCGTGTCCATTTTGAACCCCTATTTATTCACCCGCGCAGTCATAATTCATTTTTTCTTCCTCATATGTTCAGTCTTGCACTTGGTGGATATGAAGAGGGAGAAAGAAAAGAATGACTAAAGAAAGAGAAAAGGTGGTCCCAGGTGAGGTCGCGTCCTATATATGTGGCGGATTGACCGAGCGCGCCGCCCGGGCATGTCCACGAGCCCTCATATCCTTCGCATATTTGAGATGGATATGAGGGTTCGTGGACAGCCCAGACATATAAGAAAGATATGAGGGGTCTGGTTGGGTTAATTTTTTCCTTCTTTCTTCTGTCCGGTCACTGACCGGACGCATCCGCGAGCATATGAGAGATGATTTGAGAGTTGTAGGTGCTCTTAGATATCCAACATAAGCTTCACCATGAGACAGGGGCAACCAACTCAACTCGTGAACTCTATACAAGACGACGAAGAGAAACAATTGAAGGAGAAGTGGGCAAGGAAAAGAAGCATATATGGAGTAGGAGGAGGAGTTACGTCAATGGATGGAGAAAGAAGTAAGAGAAGAAGCAGGCTAAGGAGATAATCGCAACAACACGGTCCAATCAATAGATCGGGTTGAATCATTTCTCTTTTTCTATTTGGTTAACCAACATTTTCTTGTTTTCATCTATATTACTCATAGTGGATTATAAACTGACCTTAGTTCATCACACTTAAGCAACTGCAAACTAATCCTAAGGTAAGTATGGAAGTGTTTCGGCAACAAATGACCATGAGAAACATATTAAAAACACCTTCCAAAGCCCAATAAAGTATGAAAAAATTCCTTATTTAACATCATGCTTAAATTTTATGCCCTATTTAACATCGTCAAATGTTTTTTCCCTATTTAACAACGAATCTAAATTTTATGCCTTTTATGATACTTCTATTCATTTTAAGCCTAAATGACACCTGAAAAGACCGTTTTGCCCATCATGTGGTATGTTTGTGCTACTGATGATATGTGCTATTGCGTGTTTGTGTTGTGTGTGTGTGTGCTGCTGCATGCGTGTGTGTTGTGTGTGTGCGTGTGTCGCTGCTGCGCGTGTGTGTCTTGCTCGTGTGTGCGCGCGCCGCATGCGTGTGTGTTGTGTGTGTGCGTGTGTCGCTGCTGCGCGTGTGTGTCTTGCTCGTGTGTGCGCGCGCGCCGCATGCGTGTGTGTTGTGTGTGTGCGCGCGTGCATGTGTGTTGCTATATGTGCATACGTTGTTGTGTGTGTATGCTACTACTCACAGACACACTGTTCGATCACATCAAAACACGACGAACGCACGCGGACAAAAAACAGATAGCCAACGACATTCGTCATGCCTTTTTTGCTATTTATCTTCCTTTCTATTTTTTCCACACGGCACAACTTTTCTATGCCTTGGCTGTGTTATACTACTCCCTTCGTCCTATAATGTAAGACACTTTTTGATATTAGTGTAGTGTCAAAAAACGTCTTACATTATGGGACGGAGGGAGTAATATGCAGCCACCAACCCAACTCAATCGTAAATCCGATCAAAAAGGAAAAAAAACTCAATCGTAAACCTACACGCACCAAGGCCTAAACTAGCTAAGCTAGCCGGACACGGACACCATCTAATCTAACTCACGTAGAACTAGTACTCCCTGACGTACACGTACTAACCTAGTATAGGCACTTGACAATGTCCTAACCGGACTACATGACCTCAATCGATCAGCTAGCCAAACTAGATTGTACTCCTATGACCACCTTTTTCTAATCCAAAGTCAAGATTATTGCTAACACATACACCACACATGAGGGGTAAAAGAGTCTTTTCAAGTGTCAATTAGGCTTAAAACGGACGAAAGTGTCATAAAGAACATAGAATTTAGACTCGTTGTTAGGTAGGGAAGAATAATTTTTTCAGTGTCAAGTAAGGAAACAAAATTTAAGATAGTGTTAAATAAGCAATTGTTTCATAAAGTATACCTAGCAAATTATATTTCTTCTCGAGCAATTTTTTTGGAAACCGATCAATAACCGATGATATCGTTACATGTCGAGACATATTGTCACTGGACTTTGCTTTGAAATTTTTTAATTTAAAATCTACACTGGATCATATAGTATGCGTATGCATCTTGTGACACAAACCGATTCTTTCCCCGGTGAAAACAACTTCTAGTATTATGCTCCACGTCATGGAATCAAGGCCCTCACATGCGTGCTATTATTTTGGGTATTAATGTCTCTGCCCCAAAAAATAGAGGGCACAACTGAGAGGACTCGATCCCCCGGCTTGGGGAAAAGATGGGTGCTAGAGATAGGCCAAAATAGATACATTTTTCAACGCAAGAAAAAAGGTGAATTCAAAACTCGTTTAGATTATTTCAAGGCGAAAGAACCTGATTTTCTTTAATTTTCTGAAAACCAGTTCTTTTGGCCCCAACCGGAAACAAAAAATGGTATGGAGGAAAATAAAACTTGGCCTCCATACACTGGTGGTGCTCCAAGGCCTACTCCGCCATTAGACTTTTCTTCCCCCCTGTGTACTATTTTGTGATACTCGTGTTTTGTCAATGATCAATTTTCAATAAAACCAAGGAATCTTATCTAGAAACTCACCCATCGCATGATATAGTAGAGAAATAAAAATAGACGCACCCTTCAAGACAGGGAGAGGTGTTCTTGTGATGCATACGTCGTGACCAACAAGAGGCCAACGCTCTCACTTAAGAAAATGAGACGCCAGCGAACGCTGTCGCTTAAGAAAACCAATGGATTTCCGTGACCACGAGATAGAAAGGCTAGCTGGGGATTGCTTCAAAGGAACCAACCCGTTCATGGAGGGGGGGCAGCGATCAGGCAGCGAATATCCAAGGATTTTCTGCGTGTCCCTTGTGATCCTTGCTTTGCCTGCTAGCTTATGGTTTTAATTTGACTTCGTGTGGTCGGTGCCACGCGCCAGCTTCAGCCCGCCTGCTGGACAGTCAACTGGGATGAGCTCGAGTAACCTGTCCACGTTCGTGGATCCTCCATATATGTGTGCAAAGTTGGTTTGACTTTGCACGAACTCTATGGAGCACTGTGATCAGCTGTGCTTTTCCTATGACAGTTTGGAGAGAAATCAAGCTGTTGATTTTGTGACTTCAAATACATGGATACTATTGTTTTGAAGCTCATGTAGATGTCTTCGGCATTGGTTAACGAAAATGTTCAGGTAGGCGATGGCACTCGTTTGATTGCCTTAAGAAAGTGTGGACAACACACTCAATTCATACACATGAAGTGAATTTGATTTTCGGAGCTCAAGCTTTGGTGGTAAGCGATATGTCGTTAACTGATAGTTATAAATATCACAACAAATAGATGAGTATCTACTGATACGATATCAGTTTTTTTTCTTTTGAACCGTGTAAGATAAGTGGTAACCTACATATAGTTGATTGTTATCAAAGGTTAATTTTGGACATAACACATAATCGTCTTGTCGGTAAAGATAACATGTTTCTCTTTCGGCAATCCCTACCTTCATTATTAATGATTTGACTTTGCAATCATTGGACAGTGATGTGTGTGTGTGTATGTGTGTGTGTGTGTGTAAGTTGCACTCCCTTCGAGTTTGATGTGCTCCCTCGTCAACCCCTTTGCCGTTTGGAGACGTTGTTTACTTGTTAATCCCATCGTCAGATCTACTTAGTCCACTTAGTATTCCTGAACGGTTTAGGGTACGTGGCGGGACTAATAGTAGTAGGAGCACCTCTTTCATCGGGGAAGAAAATTGTTGTATTCATCATGCACCACCTTGCACGCCATCCACTAAGTGAAAATTTGGTGTATCTTTGGTTATTGTTGCAATTAAGGTGACACGAGGACATCGCTGAGCTAACACATTTCAGTGGTACATGGAACCAAGTCTTACGGAGCTTACCCATGTTCATGTATTTTTGGTTATTGTTGCAATTAAGGTGACACGAGGACATCGCCGAGCTAACACATTTCAGCGGTACATGGAACCAAGTCTTACGGAGCTTATTCAAGCAACCTTCTCTACCTAAACTATGTGCAACTTTACTCGCCGGTCGCCGCACCTACTTAAGCCTGAACTCTTCAAAATATTTGAGAAGTCCTTCACCTCATCAACAATATGGCCATAAAGCCGGGATGCCCCTCCTTGTAGCGTTGGTCTTGTGGACAACCGCCTGCGAGTCGATTGCCAGAGTCAACTTCTGGCCCCAATATCGGTCGCCAATTGAATACCGCGTCTGCCTGCCAGTAACTTAGCAAGCTCTAGATCGACAATGTGGGAAAAAATGGAATATCCTTGCCTGGAACCCTCCATGATGGTCCCTCAAGACTGCTCCTCCAGTATCATTATCCCGAGCTTTCCACATAGCACCGTGTGCGTTCACCTTGATCGAGTCCTCCTCCGACGGCCACCATTTGTACCCATGGGCATGTTAGCAATCCTGATTCCTGGATCGACCGAAGCACGTATCTCATGATTGATTGTGGCTTACCACGCCTTTTCTTTCTTTGTGAGACCTTTTCTGGTGTGGCCACACCAAGACGTCATGTTTGCAACATGAATATTTTTTATACCCCATCAATTTGTAAGAGTTATTTTTTGAAAAAGAAATCAATTGGAAAGACATAACGAAGTACGGCAGTACTGAGGAGAACTAGGGATAATTAGTGAATCCTATTCGTGCTAACCACACGAACAACGAATAAACGTCCACCGCTGCGACGGTAGTTGGGCTAGCTCAGTATGTTTTGGACAATATTTTCTTTTTTGCTCGTTCCTTCTTTTCGGTGGATTTGCATGCCTTGGTTGTCTTTTTTTTTGCTTTCTCAGTTTAATTATTTTATATCCTTTCCCTTGATTCCCTTTTCAGTTTTATGTGTTTTTCTTTACAAAAAACCATGAAAATTTTCTTAAAATTTTAAAATAATTCATGTTTTTAAATATTTCATGAACATTTTTTAAAAACTAGTAAACATTTTCTAAAACAGGTTTAAAATATTCCATGACCATTTTATAAATGTGGACATTTTATAATTCAAAATATATTTTAAATTTATGAGAATTTTTTAAGTTCATGATTTATTGTCAGAAATCACTTTTTTAAGTGAATATTTTACAAGTTTTGTGAACAGTTTTTCACATTCTCTTAAAAAACTGTTAAATAAAAGAACTGCTATAGGGTGCAAAGGGCTATTAAGGGCGCGAGTGCACGCAACCTTGCGATTAGGCACATTACTCGCAGTATAGGAGGACTCGGGGGGCTTGCTAAGCATTACCTCCATACCAAAAAGTTTGTCTTAGATTTGTTCTAGATATGGATGTATCTAACACTAACACAAATCTAATACAAGTAATTCGGAATGGAGGAAGTAGGTGTTTGAGAGAGACAGAGGCGCCGACTGGAGTTTTGTTGTTGCCTTCGTCAACGTCTTTTATAGTAGTGCTCTTGTGGATACGTTTTCTCTCTCTACCGTGGCGGTGCCATGGGCCAGAGGATTTTTTGACCTCGTAGACATGTTTATACAAATATTATGAGTTTTGTTATTGTGTCATGTTGCTTTTGGTGATTTGATTATTTGTGGAATTGAGATCTTTCCTCGATGATGTAGTGATGATCTTGTGGTTCGATAGCTTGCTCTTGGGATTATTCTCGGACCAAGTCCGGTTATGTCTTTCCATGTACTTCTGGATGGATGACTCAATAGACTTTCAAAAATCTTTGTTGATAATCAGGTTCATCCTGATGACCGAGTATCAGTCTCTGAAGTCTTAGAAATTTTTCGTCTTGCAATGATTGATAACGCGGAGAAGATACCTCTACTAGACTTTATTGTAATTTTTAGCTGTAGAAATTACTTTTTAATCTCTTGGTTCTTGGATCTAAAGCATTGTATCTGTAATTATTATGAGTATGAATTAAATTACATGTATTCTAAGAAAAGAACTCGGAATGGTCAGAATAACAACTTCTAAATGCATTATATGCTTATTATTATAAACACTATACTCCCTCTGTTCTATAATTTTGACACGACAAGAATTATGGAACGAGGGAGTACATAGACAACCTTTCAGGTTAGCCCTTTGGTTACCATATATACTTTTTTTAGGACCCTACTAATCCTAAACGTAGTGTTTGTGAAAAAAAAAAGCTCAGCCACGCCGGTTGTTCTGTGCGGCTCGGCCCAACCCGCTGCGGTAGCCGCCGCCTCGGGGAAGATGAATCCATCCTCCGCCCACACGAAGTCCAACGGGCCCGAAACGACAAACAAAGAGGCACCGAGAGCCCGCGCCGGCCTGGTACGTACACGCAGCCTCTCCACCCGGCCGTCGTCTCGCTCGCTGCAATTCTCGCCTCCGCATCGCCCCGTCCCCAAATCCTAAACCCTAGCGAATCGGGGGCCCGAAGCCCGCCCCGCTGCGACGATGCCGTCGGCCGCCGCGGGTCCGGTGGAGGTGGCGCCGCCGGCGAAGGCGGCCGCGCTCCCGTTCGCCGGGATCTCGCCGGACCTCTACCCGACGGAGGACGACCTGCCCTACGAGGAGGAGATCCTGCGGGAGCCCTTCAAGCTCAAGGGGTGGTGGCGCTACCTCGTCGCCCGCGCCGCCGCGCCCTTCGCCAAGCGCGCCGTCATCTACGAGCGCGCGCTCAAGGCGCTCCCCGGCAGCTACAAGCTCTGGCACGCCTACCTCCGCGAGCGCCTCGACCACGTGCGCCCGCACCCAATCTCCCACCCGGCCTACGCCTCCCTCAACAACACCTTCGAGCGGGCGCTCGCCACCATGCACAAGATGCCGCGCGTCTGGGTCCTCTACCTCACCTCGCTGCTCGACCAGCGCCTGCTCACTCGCGGCCGCCGCAACTTCGACCGCGCCCTCCGCGCGCTGCCCGTCACGCAGCACGACCGCATCTGGCCACTCTACCTGCGCCTCGCCTCGCTCCCGGCCTGCCCCGTCGAGACGTCCTTCCGCGTGTTCAGGCGCTACCTCCAGTTCGACCCCTCCCACGCCGAGGACTTCATCGAGTTCCTCGTCTCGGCCGAACGCTGGCAGGAGGCAGCTGACCGCCTGGCCTCTGTTCTCAACGACGACGGCTTCCGCTCTGTCAAGGGGAAGACCAGGCACCAGCTCTGGCTCGAGCTCTGCGACATCCTCACTAAGCATGCTGATGAGGTCGCAGGGCTCAAGGTGGATGCCATACTGCGGGGCGGGATACGCAAGTTCACCGACGAGGTTGGCAAGTTGTGGACCTCGCTCGCTGATTACTATGTCAGGAGGACCCTCTATGAGAAAGCAAGAGACGTCTTCGAAGAGGGGGTTTCTTCAGTGATGACAGTGCAGGAGTTCAGTGTGGTGTTTGAGGCTTATACACAATTTGAGCAGAGTATGCTTGCGGCAAAGCTGGAGGCAGCTGAAGAGGACGGGGCTGCGGAGAGTGATGAGGGTGAGAAAGGGGGCAGGAAGAATAAGGTAGAGAAGCTAGAGAAGGAACTTGCAGCGTGTTGGTTGAATGATGAAGATGACACTGATTTGAGGCTGGCAAGGTTTGAGCGGCTATTGGATCGCAGACCAGAGCTCCTTAGCAGTGTCCTGTTGAGACAGAATCCACATAATGTGGAGGAGTGGCACAGGTGAGATTTGATATAGCACCTTGATTTATCAATCGGTTCTGCTTGACTTACATTAAGCCACTAATATTGAATATAAATCAATCCATCCATTGCATTTATTCTCACGGACAAGTTCCTAATTACTTAGTGGTAGCGACTCTCAAATCTTATTTAAAGTTGCCATGGAATGTGAAAATACCCTGTCTAGTTTTTCTTTTACTTCTCAGCCTAGTATGCATTTTAGGTGGTCTCCAACTTGACTGAATTGTCTAACAGTGCAATAATATGTGCAGGAGGGTGAAACTTTTTGACAAGGATCCCGCGAAGCAAGTAGCGACATATGTCGAGGCTGTGAAAACTGTGGACCCAATGAAGGCAGTTGGGAAGCCTCATACTCTATGGGTGGCATTTGCAAAGATGTATGAGAAACATAACCGCTTAGATAGTGCTGAAGATATCTTTAAAAAGGCCACACAAGTGAACTACAAAGCAGTGGACCACTTGGCTACTATTTGGTGTGAATGGGCCGAAATGGAGCTCCGCAACCAACATTTTGACAAGGCAATTGAGCTGATGAGGTTAGCCACAGCAGAGCCCTCTGTTGAGGTGAAGAGGCGAGGTATAATTTATTTTGTTCAGTTGTGTTGATTTCTTGTATATTTGGCAAACCATTTTTGCTGACAATTTACATTTTCAGCTGCCGCCGAGGGTGACGAGCCGGTCCAGCTGAAATTACATAAATCTCTGAAATTATGGAGTATCTATGTTGACCTGGAGGAGAGCCTTGGGTCGTTGGAAACAACCCGTGCTGTTTATGAGAGAATATTAGATTTAAGAATTGCCACTCCTCAAATAATTCTTAATTACGCATTTCTTCTTGAGGTAGGATCTTTGCTCAAAGTACATACTTTTGAAGTTTCAAGTAGACTTGTCCAATTGATCTACAATGGTTGTTTACTATTTTCTTCCTCTGCAGGAGAACAAATATTTCGAAGATGCATTTAAAGTGTATGAAAGAGGTGTAAAAATATTCAAGTATCCCCATGTTAAGGATATTTGGGTGACCTACCTCACAAAGTTTGTAAAGAGGTACCAGCGAAGCAAGTTAGAGCGGGCAAGAGAGCTGTTCACGGAAGCTGTCGAAAAGGTAAATAAATTCTCTTGTCCCTTGAATTTGTCATCGGTCTACTTATACTGCGTGTAACTAGAGGTGTTACCAACTTGCATGTGTCAAATTACGTTTCTAGACTGGTGCAAATTCTGAAGGTGAGCCTTGGCGCAGTGGTAACGCTGTTGCCTTGTGACCATGAGGTCACGGGTTCGAGTCCTGGAAACAGTCTCTTGCAGAAATGCAGGGAAAGGCTGCATACAGAAGACCCAAAGTGGTCGGACCCTTCCCTGGATCCTGCGCAAGCGGGAGCTACGTGCACCGGGCTGCCCTTTTTTTTATCTGCCCTTTTTTTTATCTGATCACAAATTCTGTCTTTGCTTCGCTTCTTAAGAACAAGGTCATAAGAATTCTTGTGATGTGATATCATTGTTGCTTGTACTTTGCTATATTTGCACTTGTTGATTTCCTGTTTTCTCTCAGAACCTTCTGTTGCCGCTTCTTATTATGCGATTATATGTGCACTTACTTGCTTATTTAGACAGAAAACATTCTTACCTGTTCTTTTCCTGCATCACATACTCATCTAAAATATCATGTTCCATAAATTTTCTTGTTACTTACATTTTGCTTCTTTGGTTCAGGCTCCGCCGCACGAAAAGAAGGCCTTATATTTGCAATATGCTAAACTGGAGGAAGACTATGGCCTCGCAAAACGTGCCATGAATGTATATGATGAAGCTGTAAGGGCTGTTCCCAACACTGAAAAGATGAGTATGTATGAAATATACATTGCACGTGCTGCTGAACTTTTCGGTGTTCCAAGGACTAGACAAATATACGAGGTAAGCGTATTATCTTGGTTTGTCTCTGCTTTCCTGTTCTTGCTTTATAATGTTGCTTTTGGATTGGCATTTTTAAGTCCTTGTTCTGAGATCCAATTTTGTGGATTTGTGGCATAGCAAATGGAATATATTTATATTGGCCCTACCTTCTTATTCTTGTTTGCTGATTAGTTGCAATAGTTCATAACACATGAATATTGTATGCTCCCTCTAATGGCCAAATTTGTGTATAAAAAAGTTCAGTTGTTATTTTCTCTGCACTTCATACTCTAGATTTAGCCTGCCTGCTCCCACAATATCGACAGATGTTTTAGTGGTAATACATGTACTAACTTTATTCCTGGCTTTCTTATCATCTTTGCAGCAAGCTATAGAATCTGGTCTCCCAGACAAAGATGTTATGGTGATGTGCATGAAGTTTGCGGAACTTGAAAGAAATCTTGGAGAAATCGACCGTTCCCGGGCTATTTATATCCACGCCTCCAATTATGCTGATCCAAATTCTCATCCAGAGTTCTGGAAAAAATGGAACGACTTTGAGATCCAACACGGTAATGAAGATACATTCAGGGAGATGCTTCGCATCAAGCGTACAGTGGCGGCTAGCCGCAGTCAGGTATGTCACATGGATCAACTCTATAGACAGTGTAGAATCAGGGGAGAGAGGGGTGGCGGCTGGGATAGAAAGATGGCCTGGTATTGTATTCTATTGGAGTTAGGGTTTCCTGTACAAGGGGGCAGCACATATATAGGCTGCAGGGTTACATGGGCCACATGGGCCACATGGGCCATAAGCGCGCACACACACACACACACACTGAAATACAGATAAGACACAGCCCAACACTCCCCCTCAAGAGGGATGATAGATATCTATCATGCCCATCTTGTCACAAGCAAGATTGTTCTCCCTGGTTCCCAAACCTTTTGTCAAACAATCGGCGACTTGTTGTCCAGAGCTCACATGAGTTATCTTGATGATTCCTGCATCCAGTTTCTCTTTGATAAAGAATCTGTCTATCTCCACATGTTTTGTTCTGTCATGTTGCACTGGATTATTAGCAATGCTGATTGCAGATTTGTTGTCACACCACACATTCAGAGGATCTTGTCTGAGCACTTTCAGCTCAAGCAGAAGGCCTCTTACCCATAACATCTCACTCAGCCCTTGAGACATTGCCCTATACTCAGCTTCTGCAGTTGATTTTGACACCACCGGTTGTTTTTTACTTCTCCATGATACCAAATTTCCACCAACAAACACACAATAGCCAGAGGTTGATCGTCTATCATCAAGACAGCTAGCCCAATCAGCATCGCTATAACCGTCAACATTCAAATGGCCATTACTCTTGAACCAGAGTCCCATACCAGGGCTGCCCTTTAGATACCTCATGATTCTATAGACTGCATCAAGGTGTCCACTTCTGGGGTCATGCATATATCTACTTACTACACTTACTGCATATGTAATATCTGGTCTAGTGTGACACAAGTACAGAAGTTTGCCAACCAATTGTTGATATTTTGCTTTGTTAACTTGTTCACCCATCTGTGCTGTCAATTTGTGATTTTGTTCAATGGGAGTTGGGGCTGCTCTACATCCAAGCATTCCCATATCACTTAGGAGCTCTAAGGTATACTTCCGCTGAGACAGGGCTATTCCCCTCTTTGATCTTGCAACTTCGATACCCAGGAAATATTTTAGCTGACCAAGATCCTTAACTTCAAATGCTTTGCCTAGGCATTTCTTTAGTCTTCCAATCTCCTCTTCATTGTCTCCCGTTATTATGATGTCATCCACATATACTGCAAGAATAGTAATCTGTTGCTTGGAATGTTTATAGAAAACAGTGTGATCTCCATTGCATTGTTTATACTCCATACTGCAAACTGCTTGCCTGAACCGGTCAAACCAAGCCCTTGGCGATTGCTTCAAACCATAGAGAGATTTTCTCAATGTACAAACCTTCCCAACAGTCCCAGGTGTAGAAAGTCCAGGAGGAATTTCCATGTAGACTTCCTCTTGTAGATCTCCATGTAAAAAGGCATTTTTACATCAAGTTGGTGTAGTGGCCATCCAAAGTTAGCTGCACATGAGATTAGAATCCTCACTGTACTCATCTTTGCAACTGGGGCGAATGTTTCGTCATAATCAATACCATACGTTTGGCTGTACCCTCTGGCTACCAGTCTTGCCTTGTAACGCTCAACCTTACCCTCAGGATTCTGCTTCACTGTGAAGATCCACTTACAACTGACTGCCTTCTTCCCATATGGAAGATTTGCTAGCTCCCATGTTTTGTTCTTTCTCAGGGCCTCCAACTCTTCCCTCATGGCTTCACACCACTTTGGATCTTGTCTTGCTTCTTTCCAGTCTTTAGGAACAATCACGGCTTGAAGTGATGCGACAAATGCTCTAAATGAAGGTGATAGGGCTTCATAGGTGACATAATTACTGATGTCATGCTCAAGATTGCCCTTGCTCAAAGTTTTCCTTGCTACTTCCTTCTTGAGAGCAATTGGCAGGTTAGGTGATGCTTCTTCAGTACTTGAATTTTCATATGACTCCACTTCAGATGAGCTTCCTGTCGCTTGAGTTTCTTCTGACTGCTCCCCCTGTTCCATAGTTTCTTTTGACTGCTCCTCATGCACTTGTTCCTCCACACCTCTCTTCCTTCTTGTATACACCTGAGGATTCCTTTCCTCATTTGGTCTCTGCCACCTCTGCTGTTCAGCCCCATCAACTACAACTGGAATGAAGGATCCCACTATTTTCGGGGTTGGTATTGGCTGCTCCTTGTCGCCATTGGTGCTGCACTCACCACTCAAGTTGCACTCCCCCTCTTGACCACCCTGCATAGATTGTGAGTGGTCAAGTTCTTCGAATAAAGTGCTGAGATCTGTCTTCTCACCATAGAAAGGCTCAGATTCTCGAAAGGTGACATCCATACTTACAAATGTGCGCCTTTCAGCAGGACTCCAACACTTATAGCCTCGCTGCCCTGCAGGATATCCAACAAATATGTATTTTACAGCTCGTGGATCCAGCTTTCCCACTGCTGGTCTGTGATCTCTAACGAAGCAGGTGCACCCAAATAACTTCGGAGGAACTGAGAATTTGTTCTCCCCAAATAGCATCTCACATGGGGACTTCATACCAAGCATTTTTGAAGGCATCCGGTTGATCAGGAACGTTGCAGTCATGACAGCTTCACTCCACAAGAATTTTGGCACATTCATGGTGAACATAAGTGATCGAGCCACTTTTAAAATGTGTCGGTTTTTCCTTTCTGCAACACCATTCTGAGCAGGGGTATCTGGACATGATGTTTGGTGCATTATGCCTTGTGCTGACAGGAAACCTCCAAATTGCTTGTTTACATATTCAGTTCCATTGTCAGATCTGATCACCTGCACCTGCACATTGAATTGGTTTCGCACATAGGCATAAAACTCCTGAAAACATTGGAATACCTCATCTTTATGTCGCATGAGGTACACCCAAGTCATGCGAGTGTGGCAGTCTATAAATGTCACAAAATATTTCATTCCACTAACAGAAACAACAGGACATGTCCACACATCAGAGTGAATCAGCATAAACGGGGATATACTCCTTAGCCCCTTACTCAAATATGAGATTCTTGTGTGCTTTGCATATTTTACTCAAATATGAGATTCTTGTGTGCTTTGCATATTCACATGCATCACACACAAGCTTACTCTTGTCTACTCCACGCATTACATCAGGAAACATCTTACTCATCTTATCAAAAGCCATATGCCCCATGCGACAGTGATGGATCATCGCCATTGTCTCACTTACTCCAACTAGTACAGCCAAAATAGGACTAGCACCAGACCTAGACACATCACGATCCATATACCACAATCCACTACGCCTGGTTCCTGTCCCAAGTTTCCTTCCAGTCATCCTCTCCTGAATCAAACATATTTTCTTATCAAGAGTTATTCGGCAATCTATCTGATCAATCAAAGCACTTAGAGAAAGCAAGTTCACAGGAAAAGCTGGAACATGTAATACATCAGATAATTTAATAGTGGGTGTACATTGAACTGATCCAACTCCTTTAATCGGTTGTGAGGTGCCATCAACAGTTTGTATTGTTTCACAATGTGTAATTGGGTACTGAGTATATGATTCAAACTCAGTTGAGGTACCCGCAACATGCTTGGATGCTCCAGAATCTAATATCCAATCTGGAAGGAAATCATGTGTGGATATAGATGCATTTGCAAAGTTACCTTCCCCTGTGTAGACAAAGTGGGCAAAGTTCCCGAAGGTGTTGTCCTCCTGGCTTCTACTCTTCGTCTCCCCTTGAGAGGTTGTTGACGTCCCTTCTTCTTGCGTTGCCAAGTTAGCCAAGTTTGCTTTGAAGCCACTGGAATAATTCGAACCCCTCGAGTTACCTCTGCCTCTAACTTCCCGGTATCCACCTCGGCTGTAACCTCTTCCCCTACCACGTATTTCTCTGCGTTGTGCTGTGCAATTGATGCTTATGTGACCTTTCTCTCCACAATTGAAGCACTCTCTTGTCTCCTTCCATTCAGACACAGTAAATGCTGAGCGAGATGCATTCGCTTCTCCAGTCCTGGTCAACTTCAACCTGACCTCCTCCTGTGCCATTGCTGCAACTGCCTCCTCAAGCGAGGGGAGCTTTGGCTGATGAAACACCCAGCACGCCTTCCTTCAAATTCTGAGCTAAGTCCCTTCAAGAATTTCATCACTCTCCTACGCTCTACCCACTTCTTAGTAGCAACTATACATTCTGAATGTGGTAACTCCAATGGATCATAGTGGTCTAAGTCAGCCCACAAATGCTGCAATTCTGCTACATACTCCATCACCGACTTATCCCCTTGTTTTAGCTCATTTACTCTATCCTCAATCTGCGCCATAAGCATTATGTTCCCTTTCCCGGAGTACAATGTTTCCAGGGTTTTCCATACCTCTACTGCATGGGGAAGAGTCTCCACGGCTGCTGCAATGGATGGGGTCAAGGAGTTCAGCAGCCATGCCACCACCAGAGAGTCAATGACACTCCACTCCACTCTTCACTTGCCCTGTTCGCCGGTTCATCTACTTCCCCTCTGACATAGCCTTCCAGCCCCTTTGTCCTCAATATTAGCAATGCCCTTCTGGACCAGCTTAGGTAGTTTGTGACCCCTTCCATCTTGATTTCATTTGGCATCAGTTCTATTCTCTGTATCACCTCAGGCTGAGGAACAAGCGCACCTGGGGAAGCCACACCCTCTGCCTTGACAGTGATGAGCTCAGCTAGCTTCTCCAACGCCTTTACCAACCCCTGCCTTTACCAACCCCTGGTTGTCCCCCATCTTTCCAATCTTGAATCACACCACTAGCAACCTCCAGCAACCACTGCTCCCCACTTTCACCTCTCTACTACCTCCTCCCCTCAGATCTGGGATTCCACCTCTCCTTCTTCCACACAAGCCTTCTCCTCTCAGACAATCGCCAGCAAGCACAACCAGCCAACCACCATCACCATTGCTGGGATTGGGAACCCAAGCTCTGACACCATGTAGAATCAGGGGAGAGAGGGGTGGCGGCTGGGATAGAAAGATGGCCTGGTATTGTATTCTATTGGAGTTAGGGTTTCCTGTACAAGGGGGCAGCACATATATAGGCTGCAGGGTTACATGGGCCACATGGGCCACATGGGCCATAAGCGCGCGCACACACACACACACACACTGAAATACAGATAAGACACAGCCCAACAGACAGTTTGGCATCAATGGACATCCTTGCATTGTAAACTGACGCTGTACTTGTGCCATGTGCAGACTCATTTCATCCTTCCGGAGTACCTGATGCAAAGGGACCAGAGGCTAAACATGGACGAGGCGGTCGACACTCTGACGCGTGCCGGTGTCCCGCAGGATGAGATGGCGGCCTTAGAAAGGCAGCTAGCTTCTGGACCATCCCCGGCGCCAGCAGCAGCAGCTCCGAGCAGCAGCACGACTCCCGCAAACAGAATGATGAACTTTGTTAGTGCCGGAGTAGAGGCGCGGGCCGAGAGCAGCACGCAACAGGCTGCTGCTAACAACGAGGACATCGAGCTGCCGGACGAAGAGAGCGACGAGGAGGACGATGTCCAGATCGCGGAGAGGGCTGTTCCTGAAGCCGTGTTTGGCGAGCTCGGCAAGAGAGCCGCGGAGAGCAGAGAGGAAAGCTCTAGTGCTCAAGAGAACAACGAGCAGCAGCTGGGCGCTCTCGAGAGAATTAAGCGAAGGCGTCAATAGGGTCAAAGATTGTGATCCAAGCACACGCCGTTAGCTGTCGTTTGAGCCTAATGATGTTGTAGCTGTTACGTGTAAACATGTTCTTGCTAGCGTTTGCTCTTCTTGTACAAGGATTTTGCAGGAGTTAATCCGGTGTTGATCCGCAGCGTTTTTCTGTGTACAAACTGTAAACTCTTGGGACACGTGTCCATCATTTTCAGTGAAATTTTGTCGATTCCAAGGATGAACAATGGACTGGCAGCTTTGTTTGGATGGTGGCCAAAGTTTACCCTACCAAATTGAGTCATGACCAAAAGTTTCTCCTATAACTCTTTCTGCACTTTAGTTCATTTTTCTTGCCAATGTTGGCCAACTCATTGGCAGCCAAAATTTAAGGACACTGTTAAACCTGTGAATAGTTTGGTCTGAAACCATAGTTTTAATTTGGTTTTCCTGTTGGACTGCTTTGGTTTGGTTGAAATGGGTTGAGCCTCTATTGTAATTTGGTTTGGTGTGGCCTTCTGTAATTAATAGATTGGGTTGGTTTGGTCTGGACACAGACAAATTGGCCTCAGACCATTTTAGTCCATGGATAAAACCCAGTCTAGCGACCAGTTCGATCGACCTCACGTCACGCAAGACTGGCACTAGGTTTGGGAGCAGCCGCCGCGCGACATGAGTGCGTGTATCACCCAGCCAGCACCGATATCTACGGTGACAAAAGCCAACTCCTTCATGCAGAACATGAGGAGCCCAAAGCCGAGGCATTGGACGATGTTGTTGACAATGGAGATGGCCGTGAACTCGACCTTGCCGATGTGGCCGACGAAGGCGACGGTGACGAAGCCGATGAGGAACTGGAAGACCCCGGTCAAGATCATCGGCACCGCGATCTGCCAAAGGGTCTTGCACATGTCCGGCAAGGTCTTGCAGCCGGCGACAGGCCACCGTCTCCGCGGACGGCGCCACCATCTGCTCTTCTGGTGCACGCACGGACTACGTACACGGAAATCTTCAGACCAAGCACACACCAAGCTAGCCGCTGTTCGTACGTGCTTCATGCGTTTCGTAGTTTTGTACGTACATGTCAAGTTTGGGGTCTAAGTCCAACGTTCCAGTTGCTGCTGACAAAACCATAGTTTGAAACTTTGGGTTCAAACTATATGTAGAAAATGGTCTGGAGGGATTTGGCTTGAAAATAAATACAGTTTGGATTGGTTTGGATTGTACCATTTGCAATCTGGTTTGGTTTAGCTTGAGCGCTGGACTTGTACATGCATGGGTTGGCCTGGGTTTAGTTTGGATTACAAACTATTCCCAGGTTTAGACACTGTTAACTGGCAAAGGTTTGTCAGGGAGGCTGGCATTTGCGAATGTTTTAGGTGCCATTTTTAGTTAACGGCCAGGGAGGCTGGCATTTGCGAATGTTTTAGGTGCCATTTTTAGTTGCGAGGCAGGTTCATTAGAGAAGGCATCTTTGTTTTAATAAAATTGCCCTCGTTTGATCTTTACTCACAACTAAAACTGCCATCAAATGGTGTTCGCTTGCCACCGCTCTCCGTTTGATCTTTACTCGCAACTAAAACTAGCATCAAATGATGTTCGCTTGCCACCCCTCCCATCTGACATTCGCTGGGTAATACTAAAACTAAACCAATATTTTGGCTAGCCAAATATTTGGTAAAGGCAAACTTGTCTTTTTTTTTTTTGCTGGGAAGGCATACTTGGGCTTAAAACCAAACACACCCTAGCCTTTGTACTGAGAAATATACACCTTTGTTTACAATAACTCTTTTCAATATGTATTATCCAAATTTGAATTCAAATAGTGAGTTACTTCGTAGCTCACAGATTTGTCCGTATAAAGCATAAAAAGAAGGGAAGAAATGTAGCTGAAGAAGACCAAAAAATACACCATCACCAGATGTCAGCATTTTTGAGCTACTCTGTGTGGTCTGGAAGTAATGAACCGCTGAAAATATGTTAAGACATAGCCTAAAAACTGTACAGTTTTGCCCTATTATTTCCATATATCGATCTCTAAGCTTCATGCACTTTAACTACCTCATTGTACAAAATAATCAATCCTCTGGAGACTACAGGTCTACAGACTTCCACTACTCTGTGGTCTGAAGAATCCCTTGCAAATGATCTTGAACCTACATCAGAATTCCGAACGCATTACTTCTTCTCGAATACGCACGAGTGTGCGTACCATATATTACCGAACGCATCACTTCACGTAATCTGCGCCATCGAGAAAACGGGCATACTCTGTCCCGTTGAGTCTGCTGTTCACATCCTCCCAGTTCCTGACAAGATCCGGAAGAGGGCGCGTATGAATCTTCACCTGCCTGCTCACCAGTTTCCTCACCGGAACGCCGAGGAATTCCTGCACCTGGAATAATGCCTGCACACACAGAGACAGAGACGTGCTATTAAGGTAAACCGTAATCTATCGGTACTTCGTTAGGACATCCAAATGAGTTCTGCTCCAGTACATTTCTGTTTCTGATTATGTCCTCGTAGTAGAGGATCATGCGCCGTGTCGTGTTGAAGCTGTCCAAGCAGTCTCCCATGTACTTCTCGACATCCCTGATGTTTGAAACCAGGGTTGACACGTCCAGTTCTGGTTTGAATTTTGCGAGTATCTCGGCCTGGCAGAGAACAAAATAGACTGATCAGATGAAAGCACTAGCCAGTATGACCAACAGGTTGCAAATGAAAAGTCAATTATGATGGTTGTTCAAAAGAGAGAGGAAGTGTATCAGTGATCACTGTTTTAACATTTTATTCTGCTCCTTCCGGCTATTATTGACACTGGCGTTACAATATTTCTAAATGCAAAAGCAGAAGATTAAAGTTTCACGAAAAGTTCAAAGTTAGTTTTAGGATTTTAGCATTTCAGAGCTCCATATCAGCAAAGAGGTAGTTTAGCTGTAGGGTTTCAGAACCAGGGTAAGAAAACAAGTGCCCCGCATTTATGCGAAAAAACGTGAGGGAACAGAGCAAAGTCATTGCAGTAAATTTACTGGAATTATCTGTGCATCGATGATACCTCTTCTTCCGAGTGAACGTGAGATTTGTGGGTTCCATTCAGCTGCTTTGCATCTCTGTCATAGTTGTTGGCCAACACAGAGATAAGCCTGCGTAATGTATTTTTCCTGAAGAGAAATATCACAGAGACACCCTTCTTGTTCAAATAACTAAGTATATCATCATGATGGTCCATAAAGCCCTGGAAAACACAACGGTAGCAGTTAATGACATAGATTTTTTTTTCATTTGTTATCACTAGGCATAATGTTGTTAATGCCAATGGTACACTGAACAATACAAACATCAACATCAATAATCATGATTGACCAACCTGGCTTTTAGAAAAGTTTGGTATCATTAACGTGACATGACAGAGCACTGACATATGAGAAATGCAGGCATGTTATGGTGTGGTACACTTTAAAACTCTTAACTGCAGTTTCAACATTATCTGAACCTTTGGCAAGCAAACCAGATCATAAGACCAGTCTGCTCTCCATATTTCCATCCACAATAACTAGACTAGGTTTCAATATACGTAACTATGGCAAGGCTCAGCTTCAAAGCGTAGAATTTCTGAAGTCACGGGTGAAAAAGCAGCAGGACTACGAAAAAAGCAGCAGGACTACGAAAGAAATGCTGAATCTTCGAATATTTCACATGGGGCAAGAAAAAGGTAAGGTGTAAATACCTGATTTAGCATCCACTTGAATCCAAATGCAGCCGTGCACTCATTCTTTGCTGCACTTGTGAGCCAGTCCAGGTCATACAGTTTGTCGAGTGTTTGTACGATAGACGATATATTTTGTCTTCTATCCACTCTGTTAAATATTTCGCCATTCGAGCTGATGTTAGGGTGGCTGTTTAGCAATGTCTCGAACCATCCACTTCCCGATCTTTGCATCGACACGATCACAAAGAACCGAACAGGATTACACGAACATTCCGCCCTATGGTAAGAAGTACAACACCGCTACATGTGTCAGAAAAATCAACATACACAAAAGGGGGATGCCGTGCCAATAAAGAGTTTATCCATCCTGTCCTGAGAGGGAAATTACCTGCTGTAACCCTTTGGCTTTGGGAAGTGCACGTAGGGCAGCTCCTCACTTGGAACATAAGGCCTTGTGCAAACATGTTCATCTTGTTCTTGCGCACCATTCTCCTCCACATGCTTGCTCTCCATCCTTATCTGATTGAAGGAGAGGTAGCACACGTAGAGGCCAAAGAGCGCGATGAGGAAGACGAGGGTCGGCCGCGGCGGCAACGACGCCCCCTTGGAGCCTTTGAGCGGGTATGGGTGCTGCAAGTTATTACCAAATCCATCCATGGTGAGATACTGTTGATGATACTCCTACTGACCAAATAAATAGCACCAAATCCATGGTGAGATACAGTTGCTAATACTGAACAAATAAATAGCACCAAATCCATGGTGAGATACTGTTACTAGTAATGAACAAATACTCGTAAATAGTAATACCAAATCCAGAAGGAGAGCAGTGGTACGGTACCATTGTGTGACTGGAAGTCTGTAGCAGAAGAAGATTCTAGTGCGTGGGCCGGTTTCTGGTCCTCCTGCTCGCGCACAGCAGCAGAGTAACATGCCGAGTCCTCCTCGTGGTCATGGATGTCAGCGGCGGCAGCTCGCCATGTGCGGTGGATGAATATGAATCACCGCGCATCCTGGTAGGTAAATTACAGATTCATGTAGTAGTCAGCAAACCCAGCAAAATAGTCCCGCAAAAAGAAAAGAAAAAGAAAAAGAAAAAGAACTCGTAAGAGTACATACCAGCACCAAGACTGCTAATTTCAAGAAAAGAAAAGCACCAAGACTCTGCCGAAAGGGATGCTTCCGGGAAACCAGGAGAACCCTAGGCTGGGGAGGGGGAGAAACCCCGGAGCAGGATTTGGCACCGAGAAATGGCGGAAGAGATATATATATATATATATATATATATATATATATATATATATATATATATATATATATATATATATAGAGAGAGAGAGAGAGAGAGAGAGAGAGAGAGAGAGAGAGAGAGAGAGCGGCGACGAGCGAGCGTTCCGGGAAATGCCGGCACGAATCTCCCGCCGAGGACTTGAGGCGGCACGGAATCAGGGACCCGCGGGCCGGATTCGAGCTCCGAAGCGGCGAAGAACCCAAAGCCGGCCGGCGAGCGAGAGGCGGCCGAGGAAGACGAACCCAGGTGAGATTTTGCTTCCCCGCACAAGACAGACAGGCAGCTGAGGAAGGCTAGCCTAAAAAGGAGGAGAGATCCCAACGGAACGGAAGAGAAGAGTCACACGAGCAGCCCTCCCTCCCTCACCTCAGCTGGTGCGTCAGCAGGAACGAGGGAGATAATGGAGTACGAACGAGCTCGGGTTTGTTTTTTAAGGAAGAAAGGAGAAGGAAGGGAATGGGGTAGGAACGGGTTTAGAGTTTGATTATTGGAAAGGGTGTGAACCAGCCAACGACCGACGGGGAAGAAGAAGAAGAAGAAATTAGTTTTTTTTTTTTGCGGGGAAAAGGAAATTAGTTAATGCGGAGGAATTGGCAGTCTGGTAAGCCCGGCTGCCGCCTGCCTTTTTTGATGCACAAAGTGCAGGCGGAGTAAATGAAGAGGGGGGCCGTCGATGAGCTGGGCTTCGCCGCTGCGCCTGGTCTTGGTGGACCGTCGATTAAACCAGGTTTTTTTTAGGGGATTATAAACAAGGGGGTTCTGATGATGGTGCCGGCAGCCTCGAGACTTTTTTTTTTCTGCACAACGCGGTCTCAGGCAGTACAGTATTGTGGATCTGGTCCGTCCTCTCGGGTCGAGCGACGGCTTGACCCGCGATGCTCGGCGTTTCACCGACACATCATCATCATCCTTCTCCAAGTGTCGCGCACCAGTTGTTCCATGGATAGGTTGTGATTTACCAAACTTCTCGCACCAGATCATAGTAGGATATTTTTTTTATTTTTTATTTGCAATTACCAGATCATAGCAGGATTGTGTTCACCCAATTGTCAAAGAAAAGAAAAAAGAAACAGAAGATTGTGTGCGCCCAAGCCACCTGATGGCGTGTCTGCTTGTTTGCTGAATTTTCTTTTACACGAAAAGGATTTGGCGCTTCGACAAGTAACACGGACCGTCGACCCGGCGAATTACCAAGAAGCAAATGAGAAAATCACGCAAACGAAATCGTCAACGTAATGTGCATCCGCCACGCCTTGAAGCTTCACATCTGAGTCCAGTCCCACAAAAATCGACCCATATATCTATATCTATATCTATACTACTATTAAATAATCAAACAAGAACTTCTTTAAGCACACCCCACAAAGTGTACGCATCCAATACCATCGCACGATTAGGCCTGTTAAAATCAATCTAACGGTTAGCCTTAACCTAAACCATTTTCTGTGTGCACTTAGCAATTTACATTGACTGACCGTACTCCACCGTGGAGGAAAATATGAAACTCCACGCCTGGGACATTAGGAAACTAATAATCACGGGTGCATCATATTCTAGGAAACTAAATCATAGTGCATCCCTCCTATTCGGAACCTAATCTCAGACAAATCCATCATATTAAAAAACTTATCTCGGATGTATCCATCCTATTAGGAAGCTAATCGCGAGCCTCCTGCCGCCATCATGCACATCAGTCGGATTTATTTTGTTTCATGACAGAGAAACCATATACCGCTATTTTGCCACATATATTTATTCTTATATACTTGTGCAGTTTCAAATGATCCAACATATCTGCAGTCATCAAATTTGAAGACATACTGTTTAAGGCCTTATTTGCACCGCCTCTTTTTCTTTGTCTGCGGCGCCTCTTTCCTCTAATAATAATAATGAATAACTTTTTTCGGATCAGGTATTACACAGTTACAAATGTATGCTGAAGCTACTCCTTACGACAAGGAAAAAGAGGATGAATGCTCGAAAAGTCCATTCTGCACCCCGAGCTCATATGCTCCCGCATGAACAGTAAAATCGAAAAAAAAATTAAAAAAATTTCAAAAAATTCCAATTTTTTTGAGACAAACATTGACAAAATTTCTATGTGCCTGCAAAAATTCGGCATGAAATCACATTCCTAGAAGGCGTGGCAAAAAAAAAACAAATTCATTGCTTCAAAATGCGTTTGAAAGTAGCTTTTTCAGAGTACTTTTTTTGTTTTTTTTTGCCACGCCTTCTAGGAATGTGATTTCATGACAAATTTTTGCAGGCACTTAGAACTTTCGTCAATGTTTCACTCAAAAAAAATTTGGAATTTTTTTATTTTTTTATTTTTTTTTATTTTACTGTTCATGCGGGAGCATATGAGCTCGGGTGCAGATTAGCCGCGTCCATGAATGCTTTCTATCTTCATCAGTTTTGTAGCATGTTCCAAATTGTTGGCTCTTTCTTATTTGAGGATTCATCATGTTTTTTGTAATCTAGAAGCTGACCTGAAAGCTTGATAAGGTTAATCTATACTACTATTAAACAATCAAACAAGAACTTCTTTAAGCACACCCCACAAAGCGTACACAGATCCAATACCACCACACGGTTAGGCCCACTAAAATCAATCTAACGATTAGCCTTAACCTAAACCATTTTCTGTGTGCACTTAGCAATTTACATTGACTGACCGTACTCCACCGTGGAGGAAAATATGAAACTCCACGCCTGGGACATTAGGAAACTAATAATCACGGGTGCATCATATTCTAGGAAACTAAATCAGAATGCATCCCTCCTATTCGGAACCTAATCTCAGACAAATCCATCATATTAAAAAACTTATCTCGGATGCATCCATCCTATTAGGAAGCTAATCGCGAGCCTCCTGCCGCAATCATGCACATCAGTCGGATTTATTTTGTTTCATGACAGAGAAACCATATACCGCTATTTTGCCACATATATTTATTCTTATATACTTGTGCAGCTTCAAATGATCCAACATATCTGCAGTCATCAAACTTGAAGACATACTGTTTAAGGCCTAATTTGCACCGCTTCTTTTTCTTTGTCTGCGGCGCCTCTTTCCTTCAATAATAATAATGAGTAACTTTTTCTGGATCAGGTATTACACTGTTACAAATGTATGCTGAAGCTACTCCTTACGACAAGGAAAAAGAGGATGAATGCTTTCTATCTTCACCAGTTTTGTAGCATGTTCCAAATTGTTGGTTCTTTCTTATTTGAGGATTCATCATGTTTTTTGTAATTTAGAAGTTGACCTGAAAGCTTGATAAAGTTAATCTATACTACTATTAAACAATCAAATAAGAACTTTTTTAAGCACACCCCACAAAGCGTACACAGATCCGATACTACCGCACGATTAGGCCCACTAAAATCAATCTAACGGTTAGCCTTAACCTAAACCATTTTCTGTGTGCACTTAGCAATTTACATTGACTGACCGTACTCCACGTGGAGGAAAATATGAAACTCCACGCCTGGGACATTAGGAAACTAATAATCACGGATGCATCATATTCTAGGAAACTAAATCAGAGTGCATCCATCCTATTAGGAAACTAATCTCAGACAAATCCATCATATTAAAAAACTTATCTCGGACCATCCATCCTATTAGGAAGCTAATCGCAAGCCTCCTGCCGCCATCATGCACATCAGTCGGATTTATTTTGTTTCATGACAGAGAAACCATATACCGCTATTTTGCCACATATATTTATTCTTATATACTTGTGCAGGTTCAAATGATCCAACATATATGCAGTCATCAAACTTGAAGACATACTGTTTAAGGCCTTATTTGCACCGTCTCTTTTTCTTTGTCTGCGGCGCCTCTTTTATCTAATAATAATAATGAATAACTTTTTCCAGATCAGGTATTACACTGTTACAAATGTATGCTGAAGCTACTCCTTACGACAAGGAAAAAGAGGATGAATGCTTTCTATCTTCACCAGTTTTGTAGCATGTTCCAAATTGTTGGCTCTTTCTTATTTGAGGATTCATCATGTTTTTTGTAATTTAGAAGCTGGCCTGAAAGCTTGATAAGGTTAAGCTTGACAAATCTATACTACTATTAAACAATCAAATAAGAACTTCTTTAAGCACACCCCACAAAGCGTACACAGATCCGATACTACCGCACGATTAGGCCCACTAAAATCAATCTAACGGTTAGCCTTAACCTAAACCATTTTCTGTGTGCACTTAGCAATGTACATTGACTGACCGTACTCCACGTGGAGGAAAATATGAAACTCCACGCCTGGGACATTAGGAAACTAATAATCACGGGTGCATCATATTCTAGGAAACTAAATCAGAGTGCATCCATCCTATTAGGAAACTAATCTCAGACAAATCCATCATATTAAAAAACTTATCTCGGACGCATCCATCCTATTAGGAAGCTAATCGCAAGCCTCCTGCCGCCATCATGCACATCAGTCGGATTTATTTTGTTTCATGACAGAGAAACCATATACCGCTATTTTGCCACATATATTTATTCTTATATACTTGTGCAGGTTCAAATGATCCAACATATCTGCAGTCATCAAACTTGAAGACATACTGTTTAAGGCCTTATTTGCACCGCTTCTTTTTCTTTGTCTGCGGCGCCTCTTTCCTCTAATAATAATAATGAATAACTTTTCCAGATCAGGTATTACACTGTTACAAATGTATGCTGAAGCTACTCCTTACGACAAGGAAAAAGAGGATGAATGCTTTCTATCTTCACCAGTTTTGTAGCATGTTCCAAATTGTTGGCTCTTTCTTATTTGAGGATTCATCATGTTTTTTGTAATTTAGAAGCTGGCCTGAAAGCTTGATAAGGTTAAGCTTGACAAATACTCTGGAATATTGTTCCTTCCATCTTTATTTTTCTTCCTAACTCATTTCAGTTTCTGTACGCACAGAGCGTCTTAAATCATTGTAATTAGTATGGTTGCCAACGCATAAACATATACAAAATCGGATAAATAATTTCTATCATGATAATTATTGGATTTCTTTTAGCCCTTTTACATTTCAATTAGTTCATGTAAATTATCTTTATTTTATATAGAAGTCGTTGTAGTCACATATCATCTTCTATTTCCTATTATCCAGAGTAGGTAGCTATATAATTTTGGCAATCCACACAACCAAAAAATATATATAATTTTATCCAAATTAGTACAAGTATATACTTTGCTACGCAGATTAGTAGAATAAAATAAGATTCAAGAATTAAGCATGTTGAACAATATAATTGCACCGTAAGTCAGTTTATACTTTTTTTTTCCTGGCTACAATCAAAGAGAAGACTACACTACAAGCCTATATTATTGCATTAATAAATAATTGCTGATTTTATAAATGAGAATATTTTCCTGCGATTACTCTATGAAGCAACATAACCACTATTGTGTCTCACTTTTGAAAATACAATTTGAGCGACATCAAACATTGTGTATCCATTTGATTTATATTTTTAAAAACAATTATTTTTTTATATTATATGAATCTCACCTGGTTTACGTTTGAGACGTGCGTTGCACGTGCATGCTTACTAGTAGCTACTAGCAGCCAAATTCAAACTTCGCCATGAATGGTAAATCCGCGTACTATTCACATCTTCATTTATCTCTTTGTTTCTTTCTAAACATAAATGTAGGTCATGTTGGGTTTCAAAATGTCGCCACGCTCAATTTGGTGCAAACGACTAATCCCGACGAATCGGTGGTTTTATGGCTAGTACTTTCAAAATCTTAGACACTCAAGTTTTTTCAGAAAATCTTAAAATCTAAGGCGTGTTAGACTTTGCTGCTGATTACCTATTTGCATGTGCATTGCAACGGGGCGCAAATATTCTAGTGGTTCTACATTAATTGTGCCCAATGTACACCTTACACACACAATATTCTAGATTTTGATAGGAATTGATTTGATTTGAGTATGGGTAGGAAAAGGCAAGGAAAGTTTTAAATTTGTTTTACATTTTGATAAGATTTGATTCGGTATGGGTAGGAAAAGGCAAAGAAAGTTTTTGATTGAGTTGAGATTTTGGTAAGAATTGATTTTATTTGATATGATTGAGTTAATGCATGACGTGATTTTGTATTGATTATTCTAAATTACCCTACCTACGTTGGTTTTTTTTGTGTGACATAAATTACCCAAAAACCAAAGTGAAGGGAGGCGTGGGGAGGGAAAAATGAGAGGGGGAGGCGACACTACCAACTCTCGTTTAATTAGTGCTAGAGATGTTCTCTCTTGTACGGTCAACGTACGTAAGCTAACCATTGTTACTCGTGGATCAGCCAACCACATTTGTTAAAGGATATCATGAGAAAACTTTCTATAACGATGGCTCAGTAATTTGTGACTAGTTTTATGCTAATTTTTTATGCCAAAAGCTTACACGCCTTATAACGAGGGAGTACACCGATTATTTGTAATCATGCCATACTTTAATACTTTATTTGTCACAAGCTACCTGATTCTCTTCTACTACTTTATCCTCTAAAATTGAAAACAACGAAGCTTCGGGAGGAGGCCAGGAGAGCCATGAATGGGCCACAAGCTCACAAGGCGCGCCCTGCAAGCTTGTGGGCCCCTCGTAGCTCTCCTAACCCTAATTCTAGCTCTATAAATATCCAAATATTCCCCGTACATCAAAGGGCACATCAAAATACTTTTCCGCCGCCGCAAGCTTCTGTTCTCGTGAGATCTCATCTTGGGTCCTTTTCTGGCACTCTGCCGAAGGGGAATTCGATCACGGAGGGCTTCTACACCAAACTTGTTGCCCTTTCGATGATGCATGAGTAGTTTACCACAGACCTAAGGGTCCATAGCTAGTAGCTAGATGTCTTCTTCTCTCTCTTCTACCCATTAGTTTAAGTACTAGATTTGACATTGGTGATCGTATTTTTCTGAATTTATTTTAGTCTTTTGTCAATATTTGTTCAGTTGAAGGAGATTTTCCCCTTCGAATATGAGGGGTATGTGATGACTTCGTCAGTCTCAAGATGTTGTGTCCACTCAGTATCACGAAGGTGCTCATAGGTGTAGCGTGTACATGTGCACGTTCATTGGGGTGAGCATCTGCGATCATACGTGTTAAAAATATTATTACCCATCGTGCTTGGATTTGAATTTCTGTGGGGTGATAGATACATTATCTATCAATGATATTGTCTGTCTAAATGCAACTCTAGGAGAGTCATTGTATAGATTTGGTTGCCCTATTAACCGCCGGTACTACGATTCTGGTTGAAAAAGCGCATCTAGCAGAATAATCATCATGCGCCATATTTTTTAGGCAACTCCAAATCGAGCCCGCAAGCCTTCATATTTGACGGTTGAGCGAGGCGATATGGCTTATATCCACCTAAATCTTGGCGCCACGATCATTCCTGTCTTGGCGCCACGGACATTCCTGGATGCGCATTCCCTTCCGTTGTGGCCCACATCATCGCGCCGCCACCACTTGGTGCCTCCTCTGCTCCCGGACAACCACAATTTGGCCCAGCTCGCCTCCATGCAGTGGCGGAGCCGGGGGACCAGCAAGGATCCTGCCCCCCCCCCCCCACTAATGTCACTAATTTAGGCCTAGCACTAATGTAAACACTGATTTTTTTGCTATTAAAATGGTGTATTTTGATGGAATGGCCCTCTCCAACAAGAGTTAAGAACGCTCGGCCCTCCTCATCCAGATATCCTGGCTCCGCCACTGCCTCCATGATGGTTTGTAATAATATTGGCTCAACCATTCTTTATTTTAGTCCAATGGTTTATAATAATATTTGTGGAACTGTTTGATCTAAATTGTAGTAATAGAGTAGATAGAAGAAAACGGAAAAGAAAAGTTATGAAGAACGCATTATGTCGACCCTCTGTTTGCGCATCTCCACAGCCTTCAAAAATTATGAAGAGGTTGTGAATATGATGACTTTGTTATCCTCTCTGTCAAAAACGCTCTTATATTATGCACGGAGGGAGTAGTTTGTAAGGGCATGGTTGCTCTTATATTATGCGACAGAGAAAATGGGATACTAGTGCGGGCGCCGAACCCAGAAAATGCACGCTCCAGAGTCCACATGAAAACCATCTCAGATCCACATAAACAGCAACGGCAAGGATAAGAATAACCTTCGACACGAACCAGCTGGAATTCCCGCAAACAGACCGATAATATAGTCCCTAGCACACACCAACTGGCAAACACAACAGGACCTGCATGACACAGCATTAGGTGGTGGGATCCCAATCACCGGTCACCACCAACGGATCTCGCCACCCATGCCCGTGTTCATTCACGCGCCGGTACAAAAGACGGGTAGGTCAGAGCGCCAGGACACGCCCCGGTGGGTGGTGGGAGCACACGTATCGGCTGGAATGTCCAAATCCAAACTAAATGCCATCCCCAACGGTTGTTTAGGGTCTTTAATAGCAAGGACACAATCACACAAGCGAGCAACATCCTAGAGGCTAGAGGCTAGAGCAGCAAGCAAGCAACATGATCTGCTTCGGGGAAGCCGCTGACAGCGCTCCGTCCTTGCATGGGTTGGGTAGGGGGGGACGGCGGGCCGGCCGGCCGGCCTCATGAGGACGCCATGAAATCGCTCGGGTCGGCGATGGACACCTCCTCGAACTCGTTATCTGGTGAAAGGAAACGGAATGTTACAAAGTCAGCAAGTTTGAAAAACGCAGCAGCTATAGAGGAGTAACGGACAAACGACAGAACTAGTAAAGCTTGGTTAGAATTACAAATCACCATCCTTTTCAAGAGTAAATTAGAATTAGGCACATGGCATTGTTCTAGAGAGAACATGAATCTATGCACTGTAGTCTGTAACCACCATGGCATAGTACAAAAAAGTTGTCATTTGCTTTGCTCCGGCATGGTATTTACAGGCAGACAACTGCAAATGTCCTTCAGGTTGCATTTCAGCTTTAATGCTTTTATACATTTATTACAGTGAAGGAAATGAACCACAAGTTAATAGAGAGCAAGAAGGATGTAAAAATTCAATTTGTTGCACCGACAGTTTTGTAAAACAGGTTTTGCTAGTTATTGGAGAATGATGACCTATGATGTACTGCAGAAAAATAATAAAAAGGATCATTCTTGATAAAGCCACTTTCTACAAAAGAAGCTGCTGGTGGCAACAACCATTGCTACAAAAATGAAAATTATGACAGGTCACAACTCAGCATCAGAACAGAAGGAACACAAATCAATAGCTCAAAACAGACAAGTTAAACACTGAGTACGCAAGTGTCAAACATCATGCCAGGTGATAATAGAACAGAACCTTTTCTCAATGCCAATGCAACAACGGCGTCATTCTCCACCTGCACAAGTATCAAAATCAATTTAACTCATGGAAGTAAAAAATGGGTTAAGCTGAATGGTGGCTTTGATCTGGAAATAAAATTAATAAACTAAGGCTACACAAATCAAATTGTACCATGCCTACAGAACATAATTTCCTCTGTCAACAGTAGGCAAATGTGCTTGCCGATAACTAACATATATTGGTACCTTTTGATCAGCCAGCGTCTTGGAGTCATCCAATATATTGTTGGTAGCCAACAAGATCAACCTCTGGTTATTAGGAGGGTGGTCCGTTATTGACTGCAACTTCTGTTTGATATTCAAAATTGTCTCTGTTGGATCACACTGTATGAAGTAGGTGGTCTTGTTCCGCTTGACTCGAATATACATGCTTGCAAGCCTGCATCAGAGAGATATGCCTAGAATCATCAGCCAAGGGGGATAACATGCTTATACCTATCTCAAACAATCTTCACTACTCGACGCGTTGTCAGATCATTATCTAAGATTTGCGTCTTAACAGCGTATTGACAATTTTGTTGATCATGGGATTTTTCTTTGGACATGTGAAAACCGAAGATATTCACGGGAAGTGCAATCTGCTGGAAAAGCAGCAACAAGTCCTGCAGTAGGAGCAGCTAACACACTGGCTATTTCAATCAGTCATGGCGCCATGTATATTTCACCTATTGTAGCAAAATCCTTAAGATGTTATTGAGCGTGCAGGTTTTAGTATCCTTTTTTCAGCTTATTATTATGTACCTTGTAGGCAAATCTTACATTTTAATGTGACCAAAAGGTAAGCAAGGTATGCCAGGATGAACACTTTCTTTTTACTACTAGTAATTAATTTCAGCTGGTGGTGGTGGAAAGGACTGATTCCCCTGAAGACTGAATTTATACAAGATAAACAAACAAATAGTACAGGCCCGCCGAAATCAGCAATTCCCCGAGTTCTTCCCCCCAACAACTAGCGCCTCGCGGAATAATTTTCAGCCACCACGAACACAAACACGCTAGATGCTTCGTCCCCGAGCAATTTCCGCCGTTCGGCGCGCTACTCAGACGCAAGGGGGGGCTGTTAGATTCGCCCGCAGCGGAAGGAGACGCACCTGTCCGATCTGCGCTTCAACTGCCGGCGGGAGCGGGCCGGCGGATTCGGCCGGAGTCGGCGGGGCGAGCGAGGACGGCGGAGGCGCGGGGCCGGGAGCGAGGCGTGGATCGTTGCGTGGCTGGAAAGCGAGGGCAGCGTGGGGAAGAAGAGACGGAGAGGAGAGGACGGTCGTCGCTGCCGCCGTTCATTCAGCGGGCCGTCAATGGTGGGCCGCAGATCAAACCTGGACAGATGGGCCAGCACGGCCCGTCCTGGGGAGCCCCAGATGGGCCGGCCCATACTCGCGGGAGGCCACGGCCTATTTATTTTTATTCTTTGTTGTCTGTTCTGGATTTTTGCTTTATTTTTGTAATTTTCTTTATTATCTTGAACAATAATTTCAAAAAGTCTTGAATAGGTATTACAAAAATGTTGAACAAGTATTTAAAAATGTTGAATAAGTATTAAAAACGTTGAACAGGTATTTGAAAAATACTGAAAAAATATTTGAAAATGTTGAATAAGTATTAAAAAATGTTGAATGATTATTTGAAGAACAACTATTTAAAAAATGTTGGATAAGCGTTCAAACAATCTTGAAACATGTATACAAAAAATGCTGATCACTTATTAAAAAAACTTGACACATACGAAAAATGTACCGTGAAAGCAAAAGACAAACAAAATAAAAAATAAAAAATAAAAAATGGAGAAGAAAAAAATGTAACCAAACAAAAAAATGGAGAAGAAAACAAAAAAAACCAAACATATGAAAAGATAATGAAAAGGAATGAAAAAAAGGAGAAATAAAAAAGAAAGGGGAAAATAAAAAACCCACAGAAAACCTAATAAAAATGAAGAAAAATAAATAAAAGAAAACATAGTAAAAAGAGAAAAAGAAAAATGGACCAGTGTGAAAACCCCGACTCTTTTCCCTTCTAGTAAGTCATGCCCTACGTATTGTACGTGAAATTGATCGTGATGCAGTGGTTAGCAGTGCATCGAAGATCCCAGGATCGAGCGCACTGTTTTTACTCCATTTTTCCGAAAACATACGCTAACGGGCCCGCCTGTTACTGTAGCCGCTCATTGTGCGAGATCCCGTTCGTCTCGCTTAATGCGAGAAATAGACGCCACGGGTTAAACTTGCCAGGCATGGCACCACTCACTATGGCACGCTTGCTACATGCGCTGTGCTATGCCGGCCCGCATGCCACGCACCACTGCCCCCTAGCGACACAGGCGGTCCATCAGTATGTTAGGTATGTTCTGTCCTGCGTAGCCTGCCAAGGCACGTTTTGCCCAAATACGACAAAAGATGCAGAAAAGCTGAGAGAAAATATAACAATTCAGAAAAGTATATAGAAAATTTAAAAATGAGGCAGAATTTCATGTGGGATAAATCTTGAGCTTTATTATTAGCTGCCTCGTTAAAAACCTTCTGTCTGGGAAAGAAACAAAGTACAACGTCACGCTCTAGATCACAAAAGGAAAATTAAATTACAAAATTAAAATTAAAATTATGAAGACTCTCTTTCATCTTATAACACTCGTTCCCGTGTCAAAAATCAATAGAAAAAAGAAAATTATTCAGGTGGGGGCCTATGCCCTCCCCTCCCCGGGTGACCTTCATTTTTTTACAAAGACTACGGCCTCCTTTGGTTTGGAGGAATTTTGTAGGATTTTCATAGGATAGGATTTCTATAGGAAAAATTCCTTCAGAGCTCTTTGGCTTGTAGGAATGAAATCCTATTCCTATGGAGGAATTCTTCCTATCCTCCACATTTCATAGGAAAACAAACATTAGCCTAGACTCAATGGAAAAAATCCTATGGTGTGAATCAAAGGGCATCTCTTTTTCTATTCCTATTTATAGGATTTGAGATGCATGTCATCTCATTTCCTATGACTTTCCTATTCCTATGATTTTCCAATCCTATGAACCAAAGGAGGCCTACAACTATAACTATTCTTCTTCTTCGATGGCAATATCTTCAAAACGTGCCTTCAGTTCTTTGTTGTATGCGGTGTGTTGGGCTCTCCTTCTGCTAGTTCCCCACCTTTCAAGGTCATTAATGTTTTCAACATATCTGGGTTAGCCTGGTTCTTCTCTCCTCAAGTATTCTTCCAGCTAGGCTGAAAGTAGACTCCGATGATGTCGATGAGACGTGTACTGATAACACATCCCTTGCTAATATGGAAAGCACCGGATATGCAAGTTGTGGTCAGGGCACCACTGCAGTATGTCAAAGTCCTCCTCGTCATCTTCATCGAAGCTGACTTTGTCGTTGTTGAGATACTTCGCTAACTCCCCGCCACCTGATGCTCCTGTGGAAGAGCTCGAGGTAGAGGAGGAAGAACCAAATATCTTGCTCCATGCTCCTTTCCCTTTTCATGCAGTTGGTGCTGGTGGAGGTCATTGCATTTGAACTCCGACATACTTTTGTTCATACTGACGTAACTTCAGAAAGCTTATCACGAACATCAGTGAAATAAGCAGAATAATCTAAATGTAGGGACAAAACTAGTACATTGAGTGCATTAGCAAACATATCAAGTTTAGCCGTAAGGTCCAGGATAAATGGAAATGCATACAACATATGCATTTATTTCCAGTATTTCAAATAATTAAGTTTCATGTGAGAAACAACTTCAAGTAATAACTCATCGCTTTCGTATGCATTGAGATGAGTAGGAATGTCTACAATACTATGCACCATTAAAGGAGATGTGGGATAATAAACCCAAGACAAATAAATTGTTGCATCATAAAATTTCACCAAAAACTTAGTCAATATTGAAGAAAGACGCCAAGTTGTAGGAGTGATTAGCTGTGATTTGTAGTCGATATATTTGATCTTACAAAACTATAGGTATGAATCTTTTTCATCAGAATTTTCATAATCTTATAACTTTCTCGATATCATGTTATGAGTACATGGATTTTTGTAATATTTTTACATCAATTCTTCGCGCTCAAACAAATAAGAATCTAAAAGCTTCTCTCATCACCGACCGATCACCTGTAAAAGCCGTGATTGGCCATAAACCTTTCTTCAACTATAGTTTCAAAAAATTCAAATTGTATAATCATATACTTTTTTCCACCAAATAATCAATTGACATAAAGACATCGCTTTGTTTATGGAGTATTTCATGTGACAAATACTTCTAGGTATAATACACATGGCAACATTCAATGGAATATGGAAGGATATTGAATGACCAACGTCGCTCCATTTTGCCACTTCTCATCCATCAGACCGAGTTAATCCATTTATTCGTATTCAAAGTTAATCGTATACTATATAGTGGTATATGCATTGTTTTGATACATTGATGTTTCTTAATGTATTTAAAAAAATACACAAACTTATCCACGAATCTTATCACATCAAACCAACGGGACTCTTATAACTCCGTAAAAACAAAATATATTGGAGACAAACAAATCATTTCAAACTCAAATTAAAAATTTGCTAAATCACATATAGTGAATAACTATACATAACACTTCACAGTAAAACATCAAGATACTTAAAATTAAACTAGCTGCAACATCAATTATAGATATATTAAACTGTATAATTATAGTTAACAACAAGCTAATCCTCCTCATCAGAGGAGATGTTGTGGACGAACAACGAAGTGCTCCTCGTCCTCCCATGGTTGGAGGGGACCACAATGTCGCCACCATGCACCGCCGTGGGGTTTCTCCCCCTTTCCCTCCTCCTCCTCCGAGGATATCCAATCGAAGGCCTCCTCCTTATCCTCATCGCCTTAGTTGTCCGAGCTCGAGGAATCATTCGACACGACAACGGAAGTGTAAGTGCATCTAGTGCCACCCCTAGTTGGTTTTGGAGTATTGACGACAAACCTGGTTGAGGGACTAATGTGTTTGTGAGAATTGCAGGATAACACAGGTAGTAGTCCCTCATTGATTCGGTTTACCTACCGGAGATGACCCCTAAAAATGTGTGAAGACATTGAAGACAATGGTGGTCTGTGAAGATATTCACATTGAAGACTATGACATGAGAAGACATTGAGTGAAGACTATGGATCACGAAGACTTAGTTGTTTCGTTGTTTCCTTTTCTTCTTTGTTGAGTCATAGGAACCACCGCACTGTTAAGTGGGGTCCAAGTGAACAAAGTCAGAGTGACTAAAGTGATGCTCAATCAAATCCTATGTCTTCGAGCGAAGACAATGAGAGCAAATCTTATCCAGAGTCGGATAAGTCAGCTTTACTTGTAGCCCAAGTCAAGCTGCCGCATGTGTTTAAAATCTTACCGTTGCGACACGTGTCAGTTCCTTAGTGACCCAGGGTCATTTCGGGCAAATCAGGTCGGGTTGCCCAGTGGTTATAAATAGCCCACCCCCTACACCATAAATTGGTGGCTGCTCAGAGTTAGATACGGCTTTTGTCGTTTGAGAGCAACCCACCTCCGAAGACTTTGAGAGAGAGAATCCTTGCGAGGACAAAGCCCAAACCACCCAGAGCCCAGAGAGTGTTTGGCATCACTGAAGTCTTTCTGTCCGCATGATCTGAAGACTTGTTACACTTGAGGACTGTGAATCCTCCAGCCAGTTAGGCGTCACGTTTTGAGCATCCAAGAGTCATTGTGGATTGCCGGTGAACGAAGTCTGTGAAGGTTTGGGAGTCTACCTTGAAGACTTACCAGAGTGATTGGGCGGGGACTAGGTGTCCTTAGCTCAAGGGGAATAAGGTGAAGACGTGGTCTTCTGAGTTAAATCTCAACCTCCTGATACGTCTCCAACGTATCTATAATTTTTGATTGTTCCATGCTATTATATTACCCCTTTGGGATGTTTACGGGCTTTATTTTACACATTTATATCATTTTTGGGACTAACCTACTAACCGGAGGCCCAACCCGTATTGCTGTTTTTTTGCCTATTTCAGTATTTCGAAGAAAAGGAATATCAAACGGAGTCCAAACGGAATGAAACCTTCGGGAGCGTGATTTTTGGAACGAACGTGATCCAGAGGACTTGGAATGCAAGTCAAGAAGCAGCCAAGGCTCGCACGAGATGGGAGGGCAGCCCCCCTGTAGGGCGCGCCCCCTATCTTGTGGGCCCCTCGGGCGTCCACCGACGTACTTCTTCCTCCTATATAAGCCTACGTACCCCAAAAACATCCAGGGGCAAGACGAAACACAATTTCCACCACCGTAACCTTCTGTATCCGCGAGATCTCATCTTGGAGCCTTCGCCGGCACTCTGCTGGAGGGGGAATCGACCACGAAGGGCTTCTACATCAACATCCTTGCCTCTCCGATGAGTTGTGAGTAGTTTACCACAGACCTACGGGTCCATAGTTATTAGCTAGATGGCTTTTTCTCTCTTTTTGGATCTCAATACAATGTTCTCCCCCTCTCTTGTGGAGATCTATTCGATGTAAACTCTTTTTGCGGTGTGTTTGTCAAGATCCGATGAATTGTGGGTTTATGATCAAGTTTATCTATGAATAATAATTGAATCTTCTCTGAATTCTTTTATGTATGATTGAGTTATCTTTGCAAGTCTCTTTGAATTATCAGTTTGGTTTGGCCTATTAGATTGATCTTTCTTGCCATGGGAGAAGTGCTTAGCTTTGGGTTCAATCTTGCGGTGTCCTTACCCAGTGACAGAAAGGGTTGCAAGGCACATACTGAATTGTTGCCATCGAGGATAACAAGATGGGGTTTATATCATATTGCTTGAGTTTATCCCTCTACATCATGTCATCTTGCTTAAAGCGTTACTCTGTTCTTATGAACTTAATACTCTAGATGCATGCTGGATAGCGGTCGATGTGTGGAGTAATAGTAGTATATGCAGGCAGGAGTCGGTCTACTTGTTATGGACGTGATGCCTATATACATGATCATGCCTAGATAACGTCATAATTATTCACTTTTCTATCAATTGCTCGACAATAATTTGTTCATCCACCGTAATACTTATGCTCTCGAGAGAAGCCTCTAGTGAAACCTATGGCCCTCGGGTCTATCTCTTATCATATTTGCTTCCAATCTACTTTTATTTGCATTTTGCCCATAAGGCACGGTTCGCAAGTATCAAAATGATTCATAATCAGGTGATTCCAAAGCCCATTAGCATGGAGTTTCTTCATGCGCTTTACACCAATATGACCCAAACGGGCAGTGCCACAAATATGTTGCACTATCGTTATCAAATTTGCATCTGTTGGCATCAATATTATGAATATGTGTATCACTATGATCGAGATTCAATAAACCATCAACATTGGGTGTATGACCATAGAAGGTTTTATTCATGTAAACAGAATAATTATTCTTTGTCTTAAATGAATAATTGTATTGCAATAAACATGATCTAATCATATTCATGCTCAACGCAAACACCAAATAACATTTATTTAGGTTCAACACTAATCCCGGAAGTATAGGGAGTGTGCGATGATGATCATATCAATCTTGGAACTACTTCCAACACACATCATAACTACATCCTCAACTAGTCTCTATTTATTCTACAACTCCTGTTTCGAATTACTAATTTTAGCAACCGAACAAGCATCAAATACCCAGGGGTTACTACAAGCACTAGTAAGGTACACATCAATAACCTGTATATCAAATATACCTTTGTTCACTTTGCCATCCTTCTTATCCACCAAATGTTTGGGGCAGTTCCGCTTCTAGTGACCATTTCCTTTTGCAGTAGAAGCACTCAGTTTCAGGCTTGGGTCCAGCTTTGGGCATCTTCTCGGGAGTGACAATTTGCTTGCCATTCTACTTGAAGTTCCCTTTCTATCCCTTTGCCCTTTTCTTTAAACTAGTGATCTTGTCAATCATCAACACTTGATGCTCTTTCTTGATTTCTACCTTCGTCAATTTCAGCATCACGAAGAGCTCGGGAATCATTTTTGTCATCCCTTGCATACTATAGTTCATCATGAAGTTCCAGTAACTTGGTGATGGTGACTAGAGAACTCTATCAATCACTATCTTATCTAGAATATTAACTCCCACTTAATTCAAGTGATTGTAGTACCCAGACATTCTGAGCACATGCTCACTAGCTGAGCAATTATCCTCCATATTTTAGGCGAAGTACTTGTGAGAGGTCTCATACCTCTTGACACGGACATGAGTCTAAAATACCAATTTCAGCTCTTGGAACATCTCATATGCTCCGTGGCATTCAAAACGTTTTTGAAGTCCTTGTTCTAAGCCGTAAAGCATGGTGCACTAAACTATCAAGTAGTCATCATATTGAGCGAGCCAAATGTTCACAACGTCTGCATCTACTCCTGCAATATGTCTGTCACCTAACGGTGCATTAAGACATAATTCTTCTCTGCAGCAATGAGGATAAACCTCAGATCACGGACCTAGTCCGCATCATTGCTACTATCATCTTTAAACTTAGTTTTCTCTAGGAACACATATAAAAACATACGGAAGCTATAACGCGAGCTATTGATCTACAACATAATTTGCAAAATACTATCAGGACTAAGTTCATGATAAATTAAAGTTTAATTAATCATATTACTTAAGGACTCCCACTTAGATAGACATCCCTCTAGTCATCTAAATGATCACGTGATCCAAATCAACTAAACCATGTCCGATCATCACATGAGATGGAGTAGCTTTCAATGCTGAACATCACTATGTTGATCATATCTACTATATGATTCACGTTTGACCTTTCGGTCTCAGTGTTCTGAGGCCATATCTGCATATGCTAGGCTCGTCAAGTTTAACCCGAGTATTCTATGTGTGCAAAACTGGCTTGCACCCGTTGTATGTGAACGCAGAGCTTATCACACCCGATCATCACATGGTGTCTCGGCACGACGAATTGTAGCAATGATGCATACTCAGGGAGAACACTTATACCTTGAAATTTAGTAAGGGATCATCTTATAATGCTACCGCCGTACTAAGCAAAATAAGATGCATAAAAGATAAACATCACATGCAATCAAAATATGTGATATGATATGGCTATCATCATCTTGTGCTCATGATTATCCATCATCGAAGCATCGTCATGATCTCCATCGTCACCGGCACGACACCTTGATCTCCATCGTAGCATCATTGTCGTCTTGCCAACTATTGCTTCTACGACTATCGCTGCCGCTTAGTGATAAAGTAAAACAATTACATGGCAATTGCATTGCATACAATAAAGCGACAACCATATGACTCCTGCCAGTTGCCAATAACTCTGTTACAAAACATGACCATCTCATACAACAATTTATATCACATCATGTCTTGACCATATCACATCACAACAAGCCCTGCAAAAACATGTTAGACGTCCTCTACTTTGTTGTTGCAAGTTTTACGTGGCTGCTACAGGCTTCTAGCAAGAACCGTTCTTACCTACGCATCAAAACCACAACGATTTTTTGTCAACTGTGATGTTTTAACCTACAACAAGGACCGGCCGTAGTCAAACTCGTTTCAACTAAAGTTGGAGAAACAAACACCCGCTAGCCACCTATGTCCAAAAGCACGTCGGTAGAACCAGTCTCATGAATGCGGTTATGCAATTTCGGTCCGGGCCGCTTCATCCAACAATACCGCCGAATCAAAGTAAGGTGTTGGTGGTAAGCAGTATGACTATTATCACCCACAACTCTTTGTGTTCTACCCATGCATAAAACATCTACGCATAGACCTGGCTCGGATGCCACTGTTGGGGAACGCAGTAATTTCAAAAAAAATCGTACGATCACGCAAGATCTATCTAGGAGATGCATAGCAACGAGAGGGGAGAGTGTGTCCACGTACCCTCATAGACCGAATGCAGAAAAGTTTAGTTAACACGATTGATGTAGTCGAACGTCTTTGCGATTCAACCGATCCAAGTACTGAACGTGCGGCACCTCCGCATTCAGCACAGGTTCAGCTCGATGACGTCCCTTGTGCTCTTGATCTAGTTGAGGATGAGGGTGAGTTCCATCAACACGACAAAATGGCAATGGTGATGATGATGTTACCGGCGCAGGGCTTCGCCTAAGCACTATGATGGTATGATCGAGGTGTGTAACTGTGGAAGGGGGCACCACACACGGTTAAGAGAAACTTGTGTGTCCTAGGGTGCCCCTCTGCCCCCGTATATAAAGGAGGGAGGCGAAGGCCGGCCGGCCCTAGGGGGCGTGCCAAGGAGAGGGAGTCCTACTAGGACTACTAGTCCTAGTAGGATTCCTCCACAAGGAGGAGAGGGTGAAGGAAGGAGAGGGAGAGGAAGTAGGAAAGGGGGGCGCCACCCCCTTCCCTTGTCCAATTCAGACTGCAAGGGGGGGGGGCTGCCCTGGCGGCCCTCCTCTCTCTCCACTAAGGCCCATGGTGGCCCATTAGTTCTCCTGGGGGTTCCGGTAACCCCTCCGGCACTCCGTTTTTACCCGAAACCACTCGGAACTCTTCCAGTGTCCGAATAACATGGTCCAATATATCAATCTTTATTTCTCGACCATTTTGAGACTCCTCATCATGTCCGTGATCTCATCCGGGACTCCGAACAAACTTAGGTCATCAAAAACACATAACTCATAATACATATCGTCATCGAATGTTAAGCGTGCGGACCCTACGGGTTCGAGAACTATGTAGACATGATCGAGACACATCTCTGATCAATAACAAATAGCAGAACCTGGATGCTCATATTGGCTCCTACATATTCTAAGAAGATCTTTATCGGTCAAACCGCATAACAACATACGTTGTTCCCTTTGTCATTGGTATGTTACTTGCCCGAGATTCGATCGTCGGTATCATCATACCTCGTTCAATATCGTTACCAGCAAGTCTCTTTACTTGTTCTGTAATACTTCATCCCGCAACTAACTCATTAGTTACATTGCTTGCAAGGTTTATAGTGATGAGCATTACCGAGAGGGCCAAGAGATACCTCTTCGAAACACGGAGTGACAAATCCTAATCTCGATCTATGCCAACCCAACAAACACCTTCAGAGACACCTGTAGAGCATATTTATGATCACCCATTTATGTTGTGACGTTTGATAGCACATAAGGTGTTCCTTTGGTATCGGGAGTTGCATAATCTCATAGTCTGAGGAACATGTATAAGTCATGAAGAAAGCAGTAGCAATGAAACTGTAACGATCATAATGCTAAGCTAACCGATGGGTCTTGTCCATCACATCATTCTCCTAATGATGTGATCCCGTTCACCAAATGACAACACATGTCTATGGTTAGGAAACATAACCATCTTTGATTAACGAGCTAGTCTAGTAGAGGCATACTAGGGACACTATGTTTTGTCTATGTATTCACACATGTACTAGTTTCTGGTTAATACAATTCTAGCATGAATAATAAAAATTTATCATGAAATAAGGAAATATAAATAACAACTTTATTATTGCCTCTAGGGCATATTTCCTTTAGTTGGATGCTCCTAGATTGAACGGCAACCCTCAGTCCTTTTGGCAGCACATGCAGTACATGGGTAAGCACTGTGCGCATGCGTCGTGCTAGCTCACGCTTCCTTCTCTTGCATGTTTTCTAAACAGGCTACCGTTTCCCGCCACTCCCCTAATCGATTTCCCGCCTCTTCTCCCATCGGTTTCCCGCTACCAGTGCCAGTGCTCATTGAAGGCTAGGCGACGACACACCAGCCATCGCACATAGTTTCTAAATGGTGCAAGTACTAGCTTAATCGTGTGCGATGCATGTGCGCTGTAAAATCACCACGACTACACAAGCGCGAGCAAATTGTGGAGGTACTGGTTTAAGCGTGTGCGATGCAAGTGCGCTGTAAAATCACCACAACTACGCAAGCTCGAGCAAAAGGGTGCTGGTACTGGCTTAACCGTGCACGATGCAAGTGCACTGTAAAATCACCACGACTGCGCAAGCGTGAGCAAATGGTGGAGGTACTATCTTAACCATGTGCGATCCAAGTGCTCTGTAAAATCACCACGACTATGCAAGTGCGAGCAAATGGTGGAGGTACTGGTTTAACCGTGTGCGATGCAAGTGCGCTGTAAAATAACCATGACTGCGCAAGTGTGAGCAAAATGGTGTAGGTACTGGCTTAACCGTGTGCGATGCAAGTGCGTTGTAAAATCACCACGACTGCACAAGTGCGAGCAAATGGTGGAGGTACTGGCTTAACCGTGTGCGATGCAAGTGCGCTGTAAAATCACCACGACTGTGCAAGCTAAAGGTGGGTGAGTTTATTTAGAAATTAGGATGAACCATCTGCGATAGACCAGCTAGCTAGAAATTTAAAAACAAACTACCTGCCTTGAGCGTTGCAAAAATCGGCGGTTCCGGCACTTTTCCTTATTATCATACACACATATTCTTATTGGACCGTGCGCGATCTTGGGCACTCCCGCCACGCATCAATTCCTTTACCCAAATTTTAGTAGCCGCCATACTTCAACCGTCACCCACACTCTTCCAGCACTAACCTTATAGTAAAACTGCAGTAGCCGAGGCATTTGAACCATCGCCCTCCCTCGTCCACCACCATCTCCGCCCACCATTACTAAAAGTTTTAGTAGCCGTGGCGTATCCTCAAACACCACAACCCCCCCATAGTCCCCCACACGCCCCTCCCCCCTTGAACCCTAGCTCGCCGCCAGTGCCGGTGCCGCCGCCAACCCATGTCGGTCTGCTCGTTCCTCCTAGCTTAGATAATAAAGTTCAGGTTACCCAGCAATTCCCATACCATCGCCCCACTCTCCTGAGTTTTTAGATGAGGCATGCGGTGTCCCTCCCCGCTAGATCCACATCCCCTACTCCAGAATGTCACAGCCTAAGCTCGACCACGTATCCCGGGGAGCTCGACGAGCGTTCGGCCAAGAAGTGGTTTATCATGGCCACTCCGGTTGACGTTGGCGAGGTGGCTGCCGTTCGCCCCGACCTGTCGATCCCGGAGCAACACGTCACCGTGGAAGCCGGCGAAGACATTGACTATGTTGCCATGTCGAAGGCTTCATGTCAGCGGGCTTGCGTATTACTGTATCTCAGGAAAGCGGCTACGACATCAAGCTCGTCGACAGCGACGGCTTCACGCAGGCCATGTCACTGGTTACATGGTCCATCCCCAACCCCTCTGGTTCAACCACCATTGATCTCTTCGACGGCCCTGCCACCGATCTCCTCCGCCAAGCAGTTAAGGATTTGCAATCCTTATACGCCATTGAGCCCATTTTGTCATTTCTGAAGGACACGTTCTACGGCGGCGGCTTGGAATCCTCAATTGCCAAGTCAGATCTCATCGACCACGACCACGACCATGGGGAGGGCACCCACAAAGGTTCTTCCACCATGGGTCTGTGCTCTTCCAACTGGAAGGATCACGTCCATGAAATGTGAGGAAACATCCTATCAGCAAATCTTACCTTTTCTAGCTTGCCAACCCGTACCCTTTGTTGTAGTAGCGTTTGTTGTGCAGTGCTATAACTGTGCCATGTTTAATTATTTCAGTTATGCAAAAATGTATTGTTTAATAGGACTATGTGATGTTTAAGTATGAATTGTCCACTTCAGTTTCACGAATGGCTATATTTGGTTGTTTATAGTGAGTAGATACCTTGTTTATCTGTGGTTGGTTGTTAGGTTGGTTGCAGTGAGCATTTTCCAGTTATCGAGTCGATGCCTTGTTTATATGTATTTTGTCTTAGTTTGGTTGCAGTGATCATTTGTCCAGTTATCAAGCATATGCCTTGTTTATCTGTATTTGGTTGTTAGGTTGCTTTTTTTAGCATTTGTCCAGTTTTCAAGCAGATGCCTTTTTTATCCGTATTTGCTTGTTAGGTTGGTTGCAGTGAGCATTTGTCTAGTTTTCAAGCATATGCCCTATTTATCTTTATTTTCTTGTTAGGTTGGTTCCAGTGAGACTCTGTCCAGTTTTCAATGGCTATATTTGGTTGTTATACTGATCATTTATGCCTTGTTTATTTCAGTCATTCACAATGTGTTGTTCATTATGTGCAAGTCGGAACTGTGCCGCTCGACTGCATCAATACCAGTTTGAACGGCTATATTTGGTTCCAGTTATGCCTGGTGTAGTTAACACATGCCCTTTATTTCAGTTTTACACATTTATCTAGTGATGTTTAAGCATTACCTACGTTCTATTCATTTTTAACAATACCAGTTTCAATTGCAATATTTGACGGCTATTAAGCCTGCTGTCGGTAACATTGCCTTCCATTTTATATATGCTTTAATAGCATGCTGAAAACAACACATTCAAGCTATCATTTGGATATGATATTGTTTACCTTTGCTATATTTGTTTGATTTTAAGGTTGCCGTACTTATCATGCCTTTCCACTACTTATGCAGGACAACAACGGGAGTGGCCACCATTTTCTGCCGAGGTTAGCTTCATCCCTCGGCTTGTACTCCCCCGTCGTTCCATAATGTAGTGCATATAGATCCAGGCCTGGACACTTGTTAGCTTCTAATATTGACTTGTTGCTTGTAGGTACACATGCCCTTGGCAAGGATCCACACATCGACCCTTTTTGCGTATGGGGCAATGAGATATTCATGAACAAGCATCAAGTGAGGAAACTGATAAGGATTATTAGCAAAAAGATACGAATGGTGGCAAGCAAATTATTTGTTTATGCTCTATCCAACACAACAGTGAGATGTAGAATGGTAACTACAAACTCTGCATCCTTCTCTTTTTACTGCCCATAATGAGTTGTTTGACAACAATGTCTAAATCTTTTTGGTTCACAGTGGTTCCTGAAGCAGTTCACTCAAGATTACCTCACAAAGTACATGATTGGTGGACATGCAATGAAGGTTAAAGTATTTCATCCAGACTACAATGAACATCGAGAAGTCGTAATGAAGACAGTGAAGGATGGATGGGCAGCCATCACAAGGGGTTGGCCTAGAGTCGTGCGCACATTACGCATGGAGGAGGGCACAATATGGGCATTCCGCTTCAGCTTCTCCAGCAACCAGAATGTCTTTCGCCTCTCTCTTTACAGTCTTTAGTACAACTGTGGTTCATCATTCTTTACTTGGTGCTTATGTAGTTCTTCAATATATGTACCCGTGCATCGAATTATTCATTCGTGGTTGAACCTATATTTGTAATAAACCTGGTTGGATATGAAATAAGTGATTGCCTACTTTCAAATTCAAAAATGTGATTTTTAAATTAGGGATTACACTGCACACGGTTTGCAAAAGCGAAACGTCTGCGATAGACGTGGAGACCAAACACGTTTCTAGGATCCACTATGTGTGCGATCAATCTCCACCGCACACACGATCAGCCAGGAAAAAACGTGTGCGATCAATCTCAACTGCACACACGATTAGCCAAGAAAAAACGTGTGCGATTAACAACAGCATCACACACAGTTCTTTCTTATTAAATGTTTGTGATAATCACCTTATCACACATGCTTCAAAATTATTGACTGTTTGTGATGTTGTGCACATCGCAAACGTTTGGTACTTCTTGGATTAACTATGTGGGATGTACATACTAACAGAAACGTATTCCTTGGATGGATTGTGTGGAATGTACATACGAACGGAAACGTTTAGCAGGGGCTGACTGTGTGGGATGTACTTATGTCCCTCCTGTATAATTGTTTTTTAGCACTATTGTACATATATCCATATTTGCTCGCTCGCCGGTCGCACACGACCTCATTTTGCCGAACGTGTGTGCCAGGAGGGCATATCCCTGACGGTTTCTAGGTCCTGTGGGAAGGACCCGCCTATCACCCACACTCACTTGGCGACGGTTCCAAATGCCCTCGCGGAAAGGGGTTAAAAACCGTTTGTATAGCACCAATGCGTACCAGTGTCAAGTCAAGATCATAGAACTTTGTTTCAATGATCCTTTCCAAGCTCTCTTGATTCCGAGTCAGGGTGGCCAAACCTTTCTCAATCCTCAAAGTAGCTTGAATAAGATATCCAAGTTGATCTTGCTTTGACTTGAGGAAAACCTGTGAAGCCTCTTCAGGACTTGGCATCTTGGCTGCCTTCTCAGCTTTTGCTGTCTGCATCTTCTCTTGAGCCTCTACTGATGTGGGATCTTTAGCATTCATGACAATAGTGTTGTCCTCAAAGTTAGGCCTCAAGGGAAGGTGCTCTTTTCCCAACAAATATACACCTTTGCTCATCTTGGAGTTAATCAACATCTGGATGTGTGGAGCATACCCACATGATCTTTTCTGGTCAGCATCTGTTCTCTTGATGGTCTCAACAATCAAACTCATCACTTTAAACTTCTGGGGCAAATTAAATAGCTGAAGCAAGTTGATGGAGTGGCCTCTGATCATCATGTGAACTCCTGATTTGGGCAATAAGGTGTGCCTCAAAATGGTGTTCATGGTGGCCAAATCCCGACATCAGATAGTACACTGAGCCTAGCTTATGTGTCTCCAAGGCTTTGTCAGGTATTTCCTTATACATGTTGGCCATGGAGTTGTGGTCTTTCTTGGGCTCAGCATAGACATCAATATCTTCCTCAGCTTCTTTAGGGGCATTAGTGAGTTTGGCCCACTCAACAACAGAATACCGATACCTAGTACCTTCAGACATCCAAACAATCTTGCCATTGGGGTAGAAGTGAGCTGTTGAATAGAACTGCATGATAAGCTCATCATTCCACTAGGTCAATTTGTGACCCACAAATGTGTCAACTCCATTGAGTCTGAAGCTCTCATGCACTCCTGGAAAATGGTCTTCATTGGCATCAATGTTTTTCCAGTCACCCACTTCATGTCACACGCAATGGGCTTCTTATCTAGGAGCACAGTCTCATAGAAGTTCTGTTGTTCCTTGGTGTGAAACATGTAGTCCACAACAATTCTTCTCCTCACAACATAGGGATCTGCTCGTCTCCATAATCTGAGACCTGCATCCTTTCTCTCCTTCATATTCTCAGCTACTGGATGATTGTCATCATGATCTGGTATCTTTGGCTTTAATTTTCTGAGCACTTGGGCTTCCTCTTTTTCTTCTTCAATCTCAGGCACTGGGGCCTTGTTCTTCTCTGCAGCAGGAATGTTTCTAGTGCTTCTCTTTGGTGCAGACTTGGAAGTTTGAGCTGGAGCTTTGGGAGCAGTCTTGGGCTTTGAAGGAACAACCCCAGACTTGATGGCACCCCCATCAGCTTTTGAGACTTGGCAGGACATGCATCTTGCTCTTCCTCCTCCTCTTCTGTAGAATCTCTCACCATTGATGGCTTTCCAATCACTCTGGCAATAGTTTTCCCGACCCTTTCCTTTCTTTTCTTTCCATCTCCATCTTCTCTGGTCTCAAGAGTAAATTCCATAGTCTCTTGTGTTGATGCTCTGGCTTTTGACATTGGCACTCTTCTGGCAGGAGCCTTCTTGTTCTGACCTGGCTTTGTAGAAGCAGTTGTGCCAAATTCTTTCTTGATAACCTTCTTCTTTGAGGTTACCTCCTCAACTTCAAAATCCCCATCCTCCGAATCTAAGGTTTTCTTCTTCCTCTGCCTTGTTGTTGCCTTAGGCAGGTTGCTGGGAGTGCTCCTGCTCCCTTCATCATAGCTTCCAGAGGGACTAGTGCCCTCACTCAGATTCACTTGCTCCTCGGACTTATTCTGGCTGTCACTCTAATCAGACATTTTGTCACTGCAAACTGAGAACTGACCCTGTGAATAGTTATAGATGAGATAGAGTGGATGAGCATCACGTAGAGTTTTTGCAAAACAAATGAGTCAAAAAACTTAGTTTTAGTTTTCCACAAAAATCATTTTGGAGCTATCGATTTGTTAAAGTCGGTGACACTGAAGCAACTCTGGAGTCTAAACTAGTGGAATCGGTTAGACCGAGACACAGTTCGGTGACTCGAGATTGCTAGGGTTTCACTCAGATTCGTACTTGGTCACAAGGATTTGCAGTTTTTGGTCAGACCGAAAATTACAAGCGCAATGGCCTAAGCCAAATCAGTGAGACCGATTTCTACAACTCGGTCGGTCCGAGATGAGTTCGGCGGAAACCTAACCCTAAATTTTTGAATCAAAACTAATCTAAAGGAAGTTTTCTCTGGATAGATTGATCTCATACGAGGTAAGAATCATGGCATTGTCTTTGTGCTAAGAATTAGAGGTAAAATATTGCACAAAGAGTCGTACTCATACCCTAACTCGACGATGAGCTCGCTATGGCGGCAACATAGGGGAAGATTTCCGTTGACGGTGACGGAGACCACCGGCGGGAGGTCGCTGGCAATGAGAGGACGATCCGAAGACCCGAGTCGGCAGAGCAGGATACGCGCGGGTGAATAGGTTTCAGAGAAATTTACGAAATTTGACCTATCGGTATATATATCCTGACCCTGTCGGTGTGACCGAGTGGAACAACTCGGTGGCACCGAGATGCAAAATTGCAACTGGTTACTGCAACTCGGTGTGACCGAATGGTTCTAATCGGTTGCACCGAGAGTGAAAACCTAGATCAACACAGTGAACTCGGTATGACCAAAAAGGATGAATCGGTCAGATCGAAATGCACGAGAGGTTTTGGAAGTTTAAGTCTATGACGAATCGGTGAGTCCGAGTGCTCCTCACCCAGAGGGTTCGAATCTAACTTGATCAAACTTTATGATGTAGCATGAATAGAGTTTGAGACGAGAAAAGCATAGATAGCTAGAGAAAGTTCTTAGGCATTCTTGTCCATCCATTTGGCAAAATAAGAAGAGCCAAACAATCAAAGCAATAAATGGATGTCCCCGAATGAGAAAAGTATGCAATCAACATGCTCACACAATAAAATGGCAAATGCAATATGTGGTAAAGCATGCACAATCACTCTAGCATCTATCAAACAATTGGCGATGACTAGGTCATCTATATATGAGTATATTGACTTAAAAAGTATGCAATCAACATGCTCACACAATAAAATGGCAAATGCAATATGTGGTAAAGCATGCACAATCACTCTAGCATCTATCAAACAATTGGCGATGACTAGGTCATCTATATATGAGTATATTGACTTAGGAGTCAAATGAGAACATTTGATCATAGGTCATACTCATCGTTTAAGCACAAGTGGGGTTACCACTTTTACATAAAGCATTGTTGTGTTCACACCATTAGAGTTGCTTTAGCCCAATTCTTAGAGTAAAGCTCTCCCTAGATGTGATATCCCCCCTAAGAGGGATGAACTAACCTTGGGTTTTGTTGATGATGACTTCATGTAGATGTTGAAGATGTGTATGCTTATTGTTGATGTAGATCATTTGGAGAAATCCATTGGAGTGAGTTACACTTTCAATAGCTACAAGATATCCAGAGACATAGAGTGAAGCTCACACATATGGATGTTCATGAATGCATTAGATTACCTTGTCCCTTGTCTTACCAACAAGAGGGTTTGTGACTCCTTGAACTAGTGCAAGATGTGGAAGTTGTTTGAACTTGTCTTTGCCAAAATGAATATGAGTGAAGTATGTTGGTGGAATCACCCCAAGAACTCTCTAGTTCTTCTTCTTCGGGATCCACATCATCTTGATGGGATTCCTTGGGGTTGTAGATGTACTTGATGAAGTAGAACTTGATGTAGACTTGGGAACCCACTTGACCAAGGCCTTCGGAGCATCTTCAAATGCAGCAATCTCCTCTTGAAGCTTGTCCTTGCCTTTTAGCTTGTGGTCTTGTGGTGTAAGATCATCTTGAGCTTGTGTTCCCTTGAAGAGAGTAGGATCATACTTCTCTTATTGAGGAACAAACTTCGTCTTGGTGTATTGATCTTCTTCCCACTCAAATCCATTGGCATTGAACTTTCGTTCAAAACCAACACCTTGATTCTTCCGGTGCCTTCCTTGCTTGCGTACAATTTCCTCAAATTGTTTACTTCCGGTAAGGCTCTTGTAAACACCTTTATCTATAATTCCCTTCAATAAGCTATTTTCTTGCTCAAGTGTAACTTGGCTAAGAGAATCATTAGCGGAATAAATAGAACTACTAGAAGCAACAATATTGGATTTAGCATGAATATTGTTACTACTAGAAGAAGAATCTTTCTTACTCTTATTGCTAGATTTTACTTGTGGCATGTAAGTAGACAAGAGTAAACGCTTGACAATGTAAGACGGCCTTTTATTTCGAAGATCATCGTTGATGGCTTTTAAGAACTCATGTTCTTGCTCAAGATTGAGCTTCTCAAAGCATAGCTTCTCATGAGTTTTTAAAAGTTCTCGATGATCTTCCAAAGTAGTTTCATGAGCTAACTTAAGTGTGTTTAGTTCTTTAGTTAGATGCTCAATCTCCTTATCATTGTCATTCATTTCATCTTGATTAGCATGAATAATAGAATTTTAATCATAATATTCATCAGTGGAGTTGTCAACAAGTAAATCATCATCACCTAGCAAATCATCTTCGTCACTATTGAAATCAACATAATCGGGGTGTGATACCTTGGGGCCTTTAGCCATGAAGCATCTTCCAAATCCTTCATTTGGTGACTCAAATATGTCATAGGAGTTGGTTGACGCAAGTGCTAGACCGGCAACACCTTCATCTTGAGTATATTCGAAGTCGGAGGGATAACTTCTCTCTGAGTGGTGATCGGAGTCGGAACCGGATACCCATTCACCAACATGATCTTGATGTCTTTGTTTTGTGTAGCTCCTTGATGACTTGTCCTTCCTTTCCGAATCCTTGCTTCTTCGAGAGGTTCTTAGTTCATAGTGATCATCCCTACTCCTTCTCTCTCTTGGAGGTGATTCTTCCCTTTTGCTTCTCCTTTTAGGTGAGTCTTCTCTTCTTTTGTATGGTGTCGTACACTCATTGGAGTAGTGTCCGGGTCTTCCACAATTGTAGCAATTTCGCTCACGACTAGAAGATCTTTTGTCATTGTAGGACCTTGACTTGGAACTTCTTTCCTTTCTTCTACTGTTGTAGAATTTGTTGAAGTTCTTCACCATTAATCTCAATTCTTCATTGAAGGCTTGTTTCTCACTTGATGATGTAGGAGCATCACATGAGGCTTTGTAAGCACCACTAGACTTGTTGTGAAGCTCTTCTTTATCCTTGAGTGACATCTCATGAGCAACAATTCTTCCAATGACTTCGGTTGGCTTGAGATCTTTGTAATTTGGCATCATTTGGATCAAAGTGCACATGGTATCATATTTTCCATCCAAGGCTCTTAGGATCTTCTTGATGATGAATTTGTCGATCATCTCTTCACTTCCTAAGCTGACAATCTCATTTGTGATGAGAGCAAGCCTAGAGTACATTTCAGTGACACCTTCACCATCCTTCATTTTGAACTTGTCAAGTTGACTTTGAAGCACAAAGAACTTGGATTCCTTGATGGAGTCGGTACCTTCGTGCATATCAATCAAAGTATCCTAAATTTCATTCGCATTCTCAAGACGGCTGATTTTGTTGAATTCTTCGGGGCACAATTCGTTGAAGAGTATATCGCAAGCTTGAGCATTGTATTGCAACATCTTCAATTCTTCCATGGTAGCTTCACGATTCGGTTCTCTCCCATCGAAGAATTCACCTTGCAAACCAATACACACAATAGCCCAAACGGCGGGGTTATGTCCAAGAATATGCATTTTCATCTTATGGTTCCAACTAGAAAAATTAGTACCATCAAAGTAAGGACCTCTACGGTGGTAATTTCCCTCGCTAGACGCCATACTCTCCAAGGTTGTGAAACCAAGGCTATGATCACCAAAGCTATGAAGATCAAGGAAAATGGATACCAAAGCATTGATACCACTTGTAGGAATGAAAGTATGTCTAGAGGGGGGGGGGTGATTAGACTACTTGACCAAATAAAAACCTAGCATTTTCCCAATTTTAATTCTTGGCAGATTTTAGCAACTTAGCACTAGTCAAGCAGTCAACCTACACATGCAATTCAAAGAGTATAGCAACGGAATGTAAATCATTGCATATGAAGGTAAAGGGGAGGCGTTTGGAGGGACCAAACACAATGTTGACACGGAGATTTTTGGCGTGTTTCCAATAGGTGGTGCTATCGTACATCCACATTGATGGAGACTTCAACCCACGAAGGGTAACGGCTGCACGAGTCCACGGAGGGCTCCACCCACGAAGGGTCCATGAAGAAGCAACCTTGTCTATCCCACCATGGCCATAGCCCACGAAGGACTTGCCTCACTTGGGTAGATCTTCACGAAGTAGGCGATCTCCTTGCCCTTACAAACCCTTGGTTCAACTCCACAATTTTGACGAAGGCTCCCAAGTGACACCTAACCAATCTAGGAGACACCACTCTCCAAAAGGTAACAGTGAAGGAAATATGCCCTAGAGGAAATAATAAAGTTATTATTTATTTCCTTAATTCATGATAAATTTTTATTATTCATGCTATAATTGTATCAACTAGAAACTTAGTACATGTGTGAATACATAGACAAAACACATAATCCCTAGTATGCCTCTACTTGACTAGCTCGTTAATCAAAGATGATTATGTTTCCTAACCATGGACATGTGTTGTCATTTGATGAACGGGATCACATCATTAGGAGAATGATGTGATGGACATGACCTATCCGTTAGCTTAGCATTATGATCGTGTCAGTTTCATTGCTACTGCTTTCTTCATGACTTATACAAGTTCCTCAGACTATGAGATTATGCAACTCCCAAATACCGGAGGAACACTTTGTGTGCTACCAAACGTCACAATGTAAATGGGTGATTATAAAGGTGCTCTACAGGTGTCTCCGAAGGTGTTTGTTGGGTTGGCATAGATCAAGATTAGGATTTGTCACTCCGTGTTTCGGAGAGGTATCTCTGGGCCCTCTCGGTAATACTCATCACTATAATCCTTGCAAGCATTGTGACTAATAAGTTATTTGCGGGATGAAGTATTACAGAACAAGTAAAGAGACTTGCCGGTAACGAGATTGAACTAGGTATTGAGATACCGACGATCAAATCTCAGGCAAGTAACATACCGATGACAAAGGGAACAACGTATGTTGCTATGCGGTTTGACCGATAAAGATCTTCGTCGAATATGTAGGAACCAATATGAGCATCCAGGTTCCGCTATTGGTTATTGACTGGAAGTGAGTGTCAGTCTTGTCTACATAGTTCTCGAACCCGTAGGGTTCGCACGCTTAGCTTTCGATGATGATTGATATTATGAGTTTATGTGTTTTGATGTACTGAAGGTTGTTCGGAGTCTCGGATGTGATCACGGACATGACGAGGAGTCTTGAAATTGTCGAGACATAAATATTGATATATTAGAAGGCTATGTTTGGACACCGTAAAGGTTCCGAGTGGTTCGGGCAGTTTTCCGGAGTACCGGGAGGTTACCGGAACCCCCGGGGAGTTAATAGGCCTTAATGGACCATGGTGGAAGAGAGGAGGAGGCGGCCAAGGTGGGGGCGCCCCCCCCAAGCCCAATCTGAATTGGGAGGGGGGCCGGCCACCCTTTCCTTCTCTCCCTCTCCCTCTTCCTTCTTCTCCTACTCCAACTAGGGAAGGGGGCCTACTCCTATTGGGAGTAGGACTCCCCCCCTTGGGCACGCCATAGAGAGGGATGACCCTCCCCTCTTGCACTCCTTTATATACGGGGGAGGGGGGCACCCCATAGACACACAAGTTGATTGTTTAGCTATGTGCGGTGCCCCCTCCATAGATTTCCACCTCGGTCATATCATTGTAGTGCTTAGGCGAAGCCCTGGGTCGATAACTTCATCATCACTGTCATCACGCCGTTGTGCTGACGAAACTCTCCCTCGACCTCAGCTAGATCTAGAGTTCGTGGGACGTCACCGAGCTGAACATGTGCAGATCGCGGAGGTGCTGTACCTTCGGTGCTAGGATCGGTCGGATCGTGAAGACTTACGACTACATCAACCGCGTTGCCATAACGCTTCCGCTTTCGGTCTACGAGGGAACATAGACAACACTCTCCCCTCTCGTTGCTATGCATCACCTAGATAGATCTTGCGTGATCGTAGGTAATTTTTGAAATTATCGCGTTCCCCAATAGTGGCATCCGAGCTAGGTCTATGCGTAGATGCTATATGCACGAGTAGAACACAAAGAGTTGTGCGTGATAATAGTCATACTGCTTACCAACATGTCATAGTTCGATTCGACGGTATTGTTGGATGAAGCGTCTCAGACCGACATTACATGTATGCTTACACGAGACTGGTTCTACCGACGTGTTTTGCACACAGGTGGCTAGTGAGTGTCTATTTCTCCAACTTTAGTTGAATCGAGTGTGGCTACGTCCGGTCCTTGTTGAAGGTTAAAACAACACACTTGATGAAAAATCATTGTGGTTTTGATGCGTAGGTAAGAACGGTTCTTGCTAGAAGCCCATAGCAGCCACATAAAACTTGCAACAACAAAGTAGAGCAAGTCTAACTCGTTTTTGCAGGGCTTGCTGTGATGTGATATGGTCAAGGCATGATGTGATATAAATTGTTGTATGAGATGATCATGTTTTGTAACAAAGTTATCGGCAACTGGCAGGAGCCATATGGTTGTCGCTTTATTGTATGCAATGCAATCGACATGTAATTGTTTTACTTTATCACTAAGCGGTAGCGATAGTCGTAGTAACAATAGCTGGCGAGACGACAACGATGCTACGATGGAGATCAAGGTGTTGTGCTGGTGACGATGGAGATCATGACGATGCTTCGACGATGGAGATCATGAGCTCAAGATGATGATGGCCATATCATGTCACATATTTTGATTGCATGTGATGTTTATCTTTTATGCATCTTATTTTGCTTAGTACGGCGGTAGCATTATAAGATGACCCCTTACTAAATTTCGAGGTACAAGTGTTCTTCCTGAGTATGCACCGTTGCTAAAGTTCGTCGTGCCGAGACACCACGTGATGATCGGGTGTGATAAGATCTACCTTCACATACAACGGGTGCAAGCCAGTTTTTCACACGCATAATACTTGGGTTAAACTTGACGAGCCTAGCATATGCAGATATGGCCTCAGAGCACTGAGACCAAAAGGTCGAGCATGAATCATATAGTAGATATGATCAACATAGTGATGTTCACCATTGAAAACTACTCCATCTCACGTGATGATCTGACATGGTTTAGTTGATTTGGATCACGTGATCACTTAGATGATTAGAGGGATGTCTATCTAAGTGGGAGTTCTTAAGTAATATGATTAATTGAACTTTAATTTATCATGAACTTAGTACCAGATAGTATTTTGTATGTCTATGTTGTTGTAGATCAATGGCCCGTGCGTTCCTAGAGAAAGCTAAGTTGAAAGATGATGGCAGCAACTACACGGACTGGGTCCGTAACTTGAGGATTATTCTCATTGCTACACAGAAGAATTACGTCCTAGAAGCACCGCTGGGTGCCAGCCTGCTGCAGATGCTACTGATGATGTTAAGAACGTCTGGCAGAGCAAAGCTGATGACTACTCAATAGTTCAGTGTGCCATGCTTTACGGCTTAGAACTGGGACTTCAACGACGTTTTGTACGTCATGGAGCATATGAGATGTTCCAGGAGTTGAAGTTAATATTTAAAGCAAATGCCCGGATTGAGAGATATGAAGTCTCCAATAAGTTCTATAGCTGCAAGATGGAGGAGAATAGTTCTATCAGTGAACACATACTCAGAATGTCTGTGTACCATAACTCAACTGGGAGTTGATCTTCCAGTTGATTGTGTCATTGACAGAGTTCTTCAATCACTTCCACCAAGCTATAAAGGCTTCATGATGAACTATAATATGCAAGGGATGAACAAGACTATTCCCGAGCTCTTCGCAATGCTAAAGGCCACGGAGGTAGAAATCAAAAAGGAGCATCAAGTGTTGATGGTCAACAAGACCACAAGTTTCAAGAAAAAGGGCAAAGGGAAGAAGGGGAACTTCAAGAAGAATGGAAAAAAGGTTGCTACTCAAGATAAGAAACCCAAGTCTAGACCTAAGCCTGAAACTGAGTGCTTCTAATGCAAAGGGACTGGTCACTGGAAGCGGAACTGCCCCAAGTATTTGGCGGATAAGAAGGATGGCAAAGTGAAAGGTATATTTGATATACATGTTATTGATGTGTACTTAACTAATGCTCGTAGTAGCACTTGGGTATTTGATACTGGTTCTGTTGCTCATATTTGCAACTCGAAACAGGGGCTATAGATTAAGCAAAGATTGGCTAAGGACGAGGTGACGATGCGCGTGGGAAATGGTTCCAAGGTCGATCTGATCGCCGTCGGCACGCTACCTCTACATCTACCATCGGGATTAGTTTTAGACCTGAATAATTGTTATTTGGTGCCAGCGTTGAGCATGAACATTATATCTGGATCTTGTTTAATGTGAGACGGATATTCATTTAAATCAGAGAATAATGGTTGTTCTATTTATATGAGTAATATCTTTTATGGTCATGCACCCTTGCTGAGTGGTCTATTTTTGTTGAATCTCGATAGTGATGATACACATATTCATAATATTGAAGCCAAAAGATGCAAAGTTAATAATGATAGTGAAACTTATTTGTGGCACTGCCGTTTGGGTCATATCGGTGTAAAGCGCATGAAGAAACTCCATGCTGATGGACTTTTGGAATCACTTGATTATGAATCACTTGGTGCTTGCGAACCATGCCTTGTGGGCAAGATGTCTAAAACTCCGTTCTCCGGAACAATGGAACGAGCTACTGACTTATTCGAAATAATACATACTGATGTATGCGGTCCAATGAGTGTTGAGGCTCGTGGTGGGTATCATTATTTTCTTACCTTCACAGATTATTTGAGCAGATATGGTTATATCCAATTGATGAAACATAAGTCTGAAACATTTGAAAAGTTCAAAGAATTTTAGAGTGAAGTGGAAAATCATCGTAACAAGAAAATAAAGTTTCTACGATCTGATCATGGAGGAGAATATTTGAGTTTCGAGTTTGGTCTTCATTTGAAACAACATGGGATAGTTTCACAACTAACGCCACCTGGGACACCACAGCGAAATAGTGTGTCTGAACATCGTAACCGTACTTTATTGGATATGGTGCGATCTATGATGTCTCTTACTGATTTACCGCTGTTGTTTTGGGGTTATGCTTTAGAGACGGCTGCATTCACTTTAAATAGGGCACCATCAAAATCCGTCGAGACGACGCCTTATGAACTGTGGTTTGGCAAGAAACCAAAGTTGTCGTTTCTTGAAGTTTGGGGCTGCGATGCTTATGTGAAAAAGCTTCAACCTGATAAGCTCGAACCCAAATCAGAGAAGTGTGTCTTCATAGGATACCCAAAGGAAGCTGTTGGGTACACCTTCTATCACAGATCCGAAGGCAAAATGTTTGTTGCTAAGAATGGATCCTTTCTAGAGAAGGAGTTTCTCTCGAAAGAAGTGAGTGGGAGGAAAGTAGAACTTGATGAGGTAATTGTACCTTATCCCTTATTCGAAAGTAGTTCATCACAGAAATCAGTTCCAGTGATTCCTACACCAATTAGCGAGGAAGCTAATGATGATGATCATGAAACTTCAGATCAAGTTATTACTACCAAACTTCATAGGTCTTCTAGAGTAAGATCCGCACCAGAGTGGTATGGTAATCCTATTTTGGAAGTCATGTTACTAGACCATGATGAACCTATGAACTATGAGGAAGCGATGATGAGCCCAGATTCCACGAAATGGCTTGAAGCCATGAAATTTGAGATGGTATCCATGTATGAGAACAAAGTGTGGACTTTGGTGGACTTGCCCGATGATCAGCAAGCCATAGAAAATAAATGGATCTTGAAGAAGAAGACCGACACAGACGGTAATGTTACTATTTACAAAGCTCGACTTGTTGCGAAAGGTTTTTGACAACTTCAAGGACTTGACTATGATGAGACTTTCTCACCCGTAGCGATGCTTAAGTCTGTCAGAATCATGTTAGCAATTGCTGCATTTTATGATAAAGAAATTTGGCAGATGGATGTCAAAACTGCATTCCTGAATGGATTTCTGGAAGAAGAGTTGTATATGATGCAACCAGAATGTTTTGTCGATCCAAAGGGTGCTAACAAAGTGTGCAAGCTCCAGCGATCCATTTATGGACTGGTTCAAGCCTCTCAGAGTTGGAATAAACGCTTTGATAGTGTGATCAAAGCATATGGTTTTATACAAACTTTTGGAGAAGCCTGTATTTACAAGAAAGTGAGTGGGAGCTTTGTAGCATTTCTGATATTATATGTTGATGGCATATTGTTGATTCAAAATGATATAGAATTTCTAGATAGCATAAAGGGATACCTGAATAAGAGTTTTTCCATGAAAGACCTCGGTGAAGCTGCTTACATATTGGTCATCAAGATCTATAGAGATAGATCAAGACGCTTAATTGGACTTTCACAAAGCACATACCTTGATAAAGTTTTGAAGAAGTTCAAAATGGATTAGTCAAAGAAAGGGTTCTTGCCTGTATTACAAAGTGTGAAGTTGAGTTAGACTCAATGCCCGACCACTGCAGAAGATAGAGAGAAAATGAAAGTCATTCCCTATGCTTCAGTGATAGGTTCTATCATGTATGCAATGCTGTGTACCAGACCTGATGTATGTCTTGCTATAAGCATAACAGGGAGGTACCAAAGTAATCCCGGAGTGGAGCACTGGATAGCGGTCAAGAACATCCTGAAATACCTGAAAATGACTAAGGATATGTTTCTCATTTATGGAGGTGGAAAAGACCTCGTCGTAAATGGTTACGTCGATGCAAGCTTTGACACTGATCAGGATGACTCTAAGTCGCAAACCGGATACATATTTTTATTGAATGGAGGAGCTGTCAGTTGGTGCAATTCCAAGCAAAGTGTCATGGCGGGATCTACGTGTGAAGCGGAGTACATTGCTGCTTCGGAAGCAGCGAATGAAGGAGTTTGGATGAAGGAGTTCATATCCGATCTAGGTGTCATACCTAGTGCATCAGGTCCAATGAAAATCTTTTGTGACAATACTGGCACAATTGCCTTGGCAAAGGAATCTAGATTTCACAAGAGAACCAAGCACACCAAGAGACGCTTCAATTCCATCTGTCATCAAGTGTCGGAGGGGGACATAGAGATTTGCTAGATACACACGGATCTGAATGTTGCAGACCCGTTGACTAAGCCTCTTCTAGGAGCAAAACATGATCAGCACCAAAGCTCCATGGGTGTTAGAATCATTACTATGTAATATAGATTATTGACTCTAGTGCAAATGGGAGACTGAAGGAAATATGCCCTAGAGGAAATAATAAAGTTATTATTTATTTCCTTAATTCATGATAAATGTTTATTATTCATGCTATAATTGTATTAACTAGAAACTTAGTACATGTGTGAATACATAGACAAAACATATAGTCCCTAGTATGCCTCTACTTGACTAGTTCGTTAATAAAAAATGGTTATGTTTCCTAACCATGGACATGTGTTGTCATTTGATGAACGGGATCTCATCATTAGGAGAATGATGTGATGGACATGACCCATCCGTTAGCTTAGCATTATGATCGTGTCAGTTTCATTGCTACAGCTTTCTTCATGACTTATACAAGTTCCTCAGACTATGAGATTATGCAACTTCCAAATACCAGAGGAACACTTTGTGTGCTACCAAACATCACAACATAAATGGGTGATTATAAAGGTGCTCTATAGGTGTCTCCAAAGGTGTTTGTTGGGTTGGCATAGATCGAGATTAGGATTTGTCACTCCGTGTTTCGGAGAGGTATCTCTGGGCCCTCTCGATAATACTCATCACTATAAGCCTTGCAAGCATTGTGAAAAACAAGTTAGTTGCGGGATGAAGTATTATGGAACGAGTAAAGATACTTTCCGATAACGAGATTGAACTAGGTATTGAGATACCGACGATTGAATCTCGGGCAAGTAACATACCGATGACAAAGGGAACAACGTATGTTGTTATGCGGTTTGACTGATAAAGATCTTTGTAGAATATGTAGGAACCAATATGAGCATCCAAGTTCCGCTATTGGTTATTGACCGGAAGTGAGTCTCGATCATGTCTACATAGTTCTCAAACCCATAGGATCCGCACGCTTAACGTTCGATGACGATCTGTATCACGAGTTTATGTGTTTTGATGTACCGAAGGCTGTTCGGAGCCTCGAATGTGATCACGGACATGACGAGGAGTCTCGAAATGATCGATACATAAAGATTGATATATTGGAAGGCTATGTTTGGACACCGGAAAGGTTCCGAGTGGTTCAGGCATTTTTTTAGAGTACCGGGAGGTTACCGGAACCCCCTGGGGAGTTAATGGGTCTTAATGGGCCATGGTGGAAGAGAGGAGGAGGCGGCCAAGGTGGGGGCACCCCCCAAGCCCAATCCGAATTGGGAGGGGGGCCGGCCACCCTTTCCTTCTCTCCCTCTCCCTCTTCCTTCTTCTCCTACTCCAACTAGGGAAGGGGGAAACCTACTCCTACTAGGAGTAGGACTCCCCCCTTGGGCGCGCCATAGAGAGGGCCGGCCCTCCCCTCCTCCACTCCTCTATATACGGGGGAGGGGGCACCCCATAGACACACAAGTTGATTGTTTAGCCGTGTGTTGTGCCCCCTCCACAGATTTCCACCTCAGTCATATCGTTGTAGTGCTTAGGCGAAGCCATGCATCGATAACTTCATCATCATCGTCATCACACCGTCGTGCTAATGAAACTCTCCCTCGACCTCGGCTGGATCTAGAGTTCGTGGGACGTCACCGAGTTGAACGTGTGCAGATCGCGGAGGTGTTGTACCTTCGGTGCTAAGATCGGTCGGATCTTGAAGACGTACGACTACATCAACCGCGTTGTCATAACATTTCCGCTTTCGGTCTACGAGGGTACATAGACAACACTCTCCCCTCTCGTTGCTATGCATCACCTAGATAGATCTTGCGTGATCGTAGGAAAATTTTGAAATTATCGCGTTCCCCAACAAATAGATGGTGTGTTGATGATGAACTCCTTGCTCTTGTGCTTCAAATGATAGTCTCCCCAACACTCAACTCTCTCTCACAGATTTGGCTATGGTGGGAAGATGATTTGAGTGGAAAGCAACTTGGGGAAGGCTAGAGATCAAGATTCTTGTGGTTGAAATGGAATGTCTTGGTCTCAACACATGAGTAGGTGGTTCTTTTTGGGGAACGCAGTAATTTCAAAAAAAAATCCTATGATCACGCAAGATATATCTAGGAGGTGCAGAGCAACAAGAGGGGAGAGTGTGTCCACGTACCCTCATAGACCGAAAGCGAAAGCGTCTAGTTAACGCGGTTGTCATAGTCGAACGTTTCGCGATCCAACCGATCCAAGTACTGAACGTACGACACCTCCTCATTCAGCACACGTTCAACTCGATGACGTCCCTCGTTCTCTTGATCCAGTTGAGGACGAGGGTGAGTTCCATCAGCACGACGACATGGCGACGGTGATGATGATGTTACTGGCGTAGGGCTTCGCCTAAGCACTATCATGGTATGACCGAGGTGTGTAACTGTGGAGGGGGGCACCACACACGGTTAAGAGAAACTTGTGTGTCCTAGAGTGCCCCTCTGCCCACGTATATAAAGCAGGGAGGGGGAGGCCGGTCGGCCCTAGGGGGCGCGCCAAGGAGAGGGAGTCCTACTAGGACTACTAGTCCTAGTATGATTCGTCCACAAGGAAAAGAGGGGGAAGGAAGGAGAGGGAGAGGGAGTAGGAAAGGAGGGTGCTGCCCCCTTCCCTTGTCCAATTCAAACTGCAAGGGGGGGGGGGCCTGCCCTGGCGGCCCTCCTCTCTCTCCACTAAGGCCCATGGTGGCCCATTAGTTCCCTCGGGGGTTCTGGTAACCCCTCCGCCACTCTATTTTTACCCAAAAACCACCCGGAACTCTTCTGGTGTCCGAATAACATGGTCCAATATATCAATCTTTATGTCTCGACAATTTTGAGACTCCTCGTCACGTCTGTGATCTCATCCGGGACTCCGAACAAACTTTGGTCATCAAAAACACATAACTCATAATACATATCGTCATCGACTGTCAAGCGTGCGGGCCCTACGGGTTCGAGAACTATGTAGACATGATCGAGACACATCTCCGATCAATAACCAATAGCGGAACCTGAATTCGCATATTGGCTCCTACATATTCTATAAGATCTTTATCGGACAAACCGCATAAGAACATACATTGTTCCCTTTGTCATCGGTATGTTACTTGCTCGAGATTCGATCGTCGGTATCATCATACCTAGTTCAATCTCATTACCGGCAAGTCTCTTTACTCGTTCTGTAATACTTCATCCCACAAGTAACTCATTAGTCACACTGCTTGCAAGGCTTATAGTGATGAGCATTACCGAGAGGGCCTAGAGATACCTCTCCGAAACACGGAGTGACAAATCCTAATCTCGATCTATGCCAACCCAACAAACACCTTTGGAGACTCCTGTAGAGCATCTTTATAATCAGGCATTTACGTTGTGATGTTTGATAGCACACAAGGTGTTCCTCCGGTATTCGGGAGTTGCGTAATCTCATAGTCTGAGGAACATGTATAAGTCATGAAGAAAGCAGTAGCAATGAAACTGTAACAATCATAATGCTAAGCTAATGGATGGGTCTTGTCCATCACATCATTCCCCTAATGATGTGATCTTGTTCATCAAATGACAACACATGTCCATGGTTAGGAAACATAACCATCTTTGATTAACGAGCTAGTCTAGTAGAGGCAACTAGGGACACTATGTTTTGTCTATGTATTCACACATGTACTAAGTTTCCGGTTAATACAATTCTAGCATGAATAATAAACATTTATCATGAAATAAGGAAATATAAATAACAACTTTATTATTGCCTCTAGGGCATATTTCCTTCAGTCTCTCACTTGCACTAGAGTTAATAATCTAGTTCACATTGCCATGTGATTTAACACCAATAGTTCACATCTATATGTGATTAACACCCATAGTTTACATCTCCATGTGACCAACACCCAAAGGGATTACTAGAGTCAATAATCTAGTTCACGTCGCTATGTGATTAACACCCAAAGAGTACTAAGGTGTGGTCATGTTTTACTCGTGAGAGAAGTTTAGTCAATGGGTCTGTCACATTCAGAGTCGTATGTATTTTGCAAATATTCTATGTCTAAAATGCTCTGCATGGAGCTACTCTAGCTAATTGCCCGCACTTTCAATTTGTATCCAGATTCAGACTTAGAGTCATCTGGATCAGTGTAAAAGCTTGCATCAATGTAACTCTTTACGACAAACTCTTTATCAGCTCCATAACCGAGAAATACTTCCTTGGTCCTCTTAGGTAACTAAGGATAACTTTGACTGCTATAGAGTAATCCACTCCTGGATCACTATCGTACCCCCTTGCCAAACTCATAACAAGGCACGCAACTGGTCTGGTACATAGCATGGCATGCTTTATAGAACCTATGATTGAGGCATAGGGAACGACTTTCATTCTCTTTCTATCTTTTGTCGTGGTCGGGCTTTGGGTCTTACTCAACTTCACACCTTGTAATACAGACAAGAACTCCTTCTTTGACTGATCCATTTTGAACTCTTTCAAAAACTTGTCAAGGTATATACTCATTGAAAAGTCTTATCAAGTGTGTTGATCTATCTCTATAGATCTTGATGCCCAATATGTAAGCAGCTTCACCGAGGCCTTTCATTGAAAATCTCCTTTAAAACTCTCCTTTATGCTTTCCAGAAAATTCTACATTATTTCCGATCGTCACTTCGCGGAATCTGGGCTCATTATCGCTTCCTCATAGTTTGTAGGTTCACCATGGTCTAGTAACATGACTTTAAGAATAGGATTACCATACCACTCTCATGCAGACCGTACTCTGGTTGACCTAAGAGGTTTGGTAGTAACTTGATCTGAAGTTTCATGATCACCATCATTAGCTTCTTCACTAAATGGTGTAGGAATCACTGGAACTGATTTCTGTGATGAACTACTTTCCAATTCGGGAGAAGGTACAATTACCTCATCAAGTTCTACTTTCCTCCCATTCACTTCTTTCGAGAGAGACTCCTTCTCTAGAAAGGATCCATTCTTAGCAACGAATATCTTGCTTTCGGATCTATGATAGAAGGTGTACCCAACAGTTTCTTTTGGGTATTCTATGAAGACACACTTCTCCGATTTGGCTTCGAGCTTATTAGGTTGAAGCTTTTCACATAAGCATTGCAGCCCCAAACTTTAAGAAACGACAGCTTAGGTTTGTTGCCAAACCACAGTTCATACGGTGTCGTCTCAACAGATTTTGATGGTGCCCTGTTTAACGTGAATGCAGTTGTCTCTAATGCATAACCCCAAAATGATAGTGGTAAATCAGTAAGAGACATCATAGATCACACCATATCCAATAAAGTGCGGTTACGACGTTTGGACACACCATTACGTTGTGGTATTCCAGGTGGCGTGAGCTGTCAAACTATTCCACATTGTTTTAAATGAAGGCCAAACTTGTAACTCAAATATTCTCCTCCACGATCAGATTGTAGAAACTTTATTTCCTTGTTATTATGATCTTCCACTTCACTCTGAAATTCTTTGAACTTTTCAAATGTTTCAAACTTGTGTTTCATTAAGTAGATATACCCATATCTGCTCAAATCATCTGTGAAGGTCGGAAAATAATGATACCTTCCATGAGCCTCAACACTCATCGGACCGCATACATTGGTATGTATTATTTCCAACAAGTCATTAGCTCGTTCCATTGTTCCAGAGAACAGATTTTTAGTCATCTTGCCCATAAGGCACGGTTCGCAAGTATCAAAATGATTCATAATCAGGTGATTCCAAAATCCCATCAGCATGGAGTTTCTTCATGCGCTTAACACCAATATGACCCAAACGGCAGTGCCACAAATATGTTGCACTATCATTATCAACTTTTCATATTTTGGCATCAATATTATGAATATGTGTATCACTATGATTTGGATTCAATAAACCATCAACATTGGGTGTATGTGTTGGGGAACGTAGTAATAATTCAAAAAATTTCCTACGTATCACCAAGATCAATCTAGGAGATGCTAGCAACGAGAGAGAGAGAGAGAGAGAGAGAGAGAGAGAGAGAGCATTTTCATACCCTTGAAGATCGCTAAGTGGAAGCGTTACAAGAACGCGGTTGATGGAGTCGTACTCATGGCGATTCAAATCACGGAAGATTCGATCTAGCTCCGAACGGATGGCGCCTCCGCGTTCAACACACGTACAGTCCGGGGACGTCTCCTCCTTCTTGATCCAACAAGGGGAGAGGATAATTTGAGGGAGAGCTCTTGCGGCACAACGGCGTGGTGGTGGAGATTTTGGTTCTCCTGCAGGGCTTCGCCAAGCACTACGGAGGAGGAGGAGGAGGTGTTGGAGGAGGGAGGGGCTGCGCCTGGGAAGGGGTTGTTGCTGCCCTCCCACCCCCTCACTATATATAGGGGAAAGGGGAGAGGCGGCCGACCCCTCTATATGGATCTAGAGGAGGGGGCGGCGGCCAAGGGAAACCCTAGATGGTTTGGGCGCCCCACCCCTAGGAAACATGCCCCCCAAGTTGGGAGGGGCGGCTGCCCTAGGGGGGGCACCCCCACCTCTCCAGGTTACGTGAGATGGGGTGGAAGGGGCGCACAACCCCTTAGTGGGCTGGTGTGCCCCCTCCCCTTGGCCCATAAGCCCCCCCAAACACTTGCCGTGGCCTCTGAAACTCCTTTCGGTCACACTGGTTGTCACCCGGTACCCCCAGAACAATTCCGGACACCAATAACCTTCGTCCAATATATTAATCTTCACCTCTAACCATTTCGGAGTTCCTCGTCACATTCGGGATCTCATCCGAGACTCTGAACAACCTTCGGTAACCACATACTATTTCCGATAACAACTCTAGCATCACCGAACCTTAAATGTGTAGACCCTACAGGTTCGGGAACCATGCAGACATGATCGAGATACCTCTCTGGCAAATAACCAATAGCGGGATCTGGATACGCATATTGGCTCCCACATGTTCCACGATGATCTCATTGGATGAACCACGATGTCGGGGATTCAGTCAATCCCGTATACAATTCCCTTTGTCCATCGGTATGTTACTTGCCCGAGATTCGATCGTTGGTATCCCTATACCTTGTTCAATCTCGTTACCAGCAAGTCTCTTTACTCGTTCTGTAATGCATGATCCCGTGGCTAACTCATTAGTCACATTGAGCTCATTATGATGGTGCATTACTGAGTGGGCCCAGAGATACCTCTCCGTCATATGGAGTGACAAATCCCAGTCTCGATTCGTGCCAACCCAATAGACACTTTTGGAGATACCTGTAGTGCACCTTTATAGCCACCCAGTTACGTTCTGACGTTTGGTACACCCAAAGCATTGCTACGGTATCCGAGAGTTGCACAATCTCATGGTCTAAGGAAATGATACTTGACATTAGAAAAGCTCTTAGCAAACGAACTACACGATCTTGTGCTATGCTTAGGATTGGGTCTTGTCCATCACATCATTCTCCTAATGATGTGATCCCATTATCAACGACATCCAATGTCCATGGTTAGGAAACCACAACCATCTATTGATCAACGAGCTAGTCAACTAGAAGCTTACTAGGGACATGTTGTGGTCTATGTATTCACACATGTATTATGGTTTCTGGTAATACAATTATAGCATGAACAATAGACAATTATCATGAACAAGGAAATATAATAATAATCATTTTATTATTGCCTCTAGGGCATATTTCCAACAATCTCCCACTTGCACTAGAGTCAATAATCTAGTTCACATCGCCATGTGATTAACACCCAGGAGTTTATTAGAGTCAATAATCTAGTTCACATCACCATGTGGTTAACACTCAATGAGTTCTAGGGTTTGATCATGTTATGCTTACGAGAGAGGTTGTTAGTCAACAGGTCTGAACCTTTCAGGTCCGTGTGTGCTTTACAAATCTCTATGTCATCTTGTAGATGCAGCTACCACGGGCCATTTGGAACTATTCCAAATAACTTCTCCACTATACGAATCTGGTTTACTACTCAGAGTCATCCGGATTAGTGTCAAAGATTGCATCGACGTAACCCTTTACGATGAACTCTTTTACCACCTCCATAATCGAGAAAATTCCTTAGTCCACTAGTTACTAGGGATAACTTTGACCGATGTCCGGTGATCTATTCCTAGATCTCTCTTGTACCCCTTGACTGACTCATGGCAAGGCACACTTCAGGTGCGGTACACAGCACACCATACTATAGAGCCTACGTCTTAAGCATAGGGGACGACCTTTGTCCTTTCTCTCTCTTCTGTCGTGGTCAGGTCTCGAGTCTTACTCAATACTCACACCTTATAACATAGCCAATAACTCCTTCTTTGCCGATCTATTTTGAACTCCTTCAAAATCTTGTCATGGTATGCATTCATCTGAAAGTACTATCAAGAGATTTTGATCTATCCTTATAGATATTGATGCTCAATGTTCAAGTAGCTTAATGCTGGTTTTCCATTGAAAAACACCTTTCAAACAATCCTATATGCTTTCCAGAAATTCTACATAATTTCTGATCAAAAATATGTCAACAACATATACTCATCATAAATTCTATAGTGCTCCCACTCACTTCTTTGGAAATACAAGTTTCTCACAAACTTTGTATGAACCCAAAATCTTTGATCATCTCATCAAAGCGTATATTCCAACTCCGAGATGCTTACTCCAGTCCTTAGAAGGATTGCTGAAGCTTTGCATACTTGTTAGCATCTTTTAGGATTGACAAAACCTTCTAGTTGTATCACATACATACTTTCCTCAAGCATCTCATCGAGGAAATAATGTTTTGACATCCTATCTGCAAGATTTCATAAATAATGCAGTAACTGCTAATATAATTCCAACAGACTCTTAGCATCGCTACGAGTGAGAACGTCTCATCATAGTCAACTCCTTGAACTTGTCGGAAAACATCTTAGCGACAAGTCGAGCTTTCTTAATGGTTACACTTACCATCATTTTCCGTCTTCCTTTTAAAATCTATATGTACCCAACAGCCTTATGACCATCAATTAGTTCTTCCAAAGTCTACACTTTGTTTTCATACATGGATCCTCTCTCGGATTTTATGGCCTCGAGCCATTTGTCGGAATCCGGGCCCACCATCACTTCTCCATAGCTCGTAGGTTCATTGTTGTCTAGCAACATGACCTCCAAGACAGGATTATCGTACCACTCTGAAGTAGTACGCATCCTTGTCGACCTACGAGGTTTGTAGTGACTTGATCTGAAGTTTCATGATCACTATCATCAGCTTCCACTTCAACTGGTGTAGGCTCCACAGGAACAACTTCATGTGCCCTTCTACACACTGGTTGAAGTGATGGTTCAATAACCTCATCAAGTCTCCACCATCCTCCCACTCAATTCTTTCAAGAGAAACATTTCCTCGAGAAAGGACCCGTTTATAAAAACAATCACTTTTGCTTCCGGATCTAAGATAGGAGGTATACCCAACTATTTTAGGTGTCCTATGAAGATGCATTTATCCGCTTTGGGTTTGAGCTTATCAGGCTAAAACTTTTCACATAAGCATCGCAGCCCCAAACTTTTAAGAAATGACAGCTTAGGTTTCTCTAAACCATAGTCCATACGGTGTCATCTCAATGGAATTATGTGGTGCCCTATTTAAAGTGAATGTGGTTGTCTCTAATGCCTAACCCATAAACGATAGTGGCAATTCGATAAGAGACATCATGGTATGCACCATATCCAATGGGGTGCAGCTATGATGTTCAGACACACCATCACACTATGGTGTTCTAGGCAGTATTAGTTGTGAAACAATTTCCACAATGTCTTAATTGTGTACCAAACTCGCAACTCAGATATTCATCTCTATGATCATATCATAGACATTTTATCCTCTTATCACGAAGATCTCCAACTTCACTCTGAAATTACTTGAACCTTTCAATAATTCAGACTTGTGTTTCATCAAGCAAATATACTTAGCATCTACTCAAATCATCTGTGAAGTAAGAGCATAACGATATCCACTGCGTGCCTCAGCACTCATTGGACTGCACACATCAAAATGTATTACTTCCAACAAGTTGCTTTCTTGTTCCATCTCACTGAAAACAAGGCCTTTCAGTCATCTTGCCCATGTGGTATGATTTGCATGTCTCAAGTGATTCAAAAACAAGTGAGTCCAAACGATTCATCTGCAGGAAGTTTCTTCATGCGTATATACCAATAGACATGGTTCGCATGTGTCAAACTTTTCAAAAAAAAAACGAGTGAGTCCAAAGATCCATCAACATGGAGCTTCTTCATGCGTTTTAGACCAATATGACTCAAATGACAGTGCCACAAGTAGGTGGTACTATATCATTACTATCTTATATATTTTGGCATGAACATGTGTATCACTATGATTGAGATTTGATAAACCATTCATTTTAGGTGCAAGACCATCGAAGGTATTATTCAAATAAACAGAGTAACCATTATTCTCCTTAAATGAATAACTATATTGTGATAGACATAATCCAATCATGTCTATGCTCAACGCAAACACCAAATAACAATTATTTAGGTTTAACAGCGATCCCGATGGTAGAGGGAGCGTGCGATGTTTGATCACATTAACCTTGGAAACACTTCCAACACATATCGTCACCTCGCCTTTATCTAGTCTTCGTTTATTACGTAGCCCTTTTATTTCGAGTTACTAACACTTAGCAACCGAACTGGTATCTAATACCCTGGTGCTACTAGGAGTACCAGTAAAGTACACATTAATATAATGTATATCCAATATACTTCTGTCGACCTTGCCAGCCTTCTCATCTATCAAGTATCTAGGGTAGTTCTGCTTCAGTGATCGTTCCCCTCGTTAAAGAAGCACTTAGTTTTGGGTTTGGGTTCAACCTTGGGTTTCTTCACTAGAGCAGCAACTGATTTGCCGTTTCATGAAGTATCCCTTCTTGCCCTTACCCTTCTTGAAACTAGTGGTTTTACTAACCATTAGCAATTGATGCTCCTACTTGATTTCTACTTTCGCGGTGTCAAACATCGTGAATAGCTCAAGGATCATCATATCTATCCCTGATATGTTATAGTTCATCACGAAGCTCTAGTAGCTTGGTGGTAGTGACTTTGGAGAACCATCACTATCTCATCTGGAAGATTAACTCCCACTCGATTCAAGTGATTGTAGTACTCAGACAATCTAAGCACATGCTCAACGATTGAGCTTTTCTCCCTTAGTTTGTAGGCTAAGAAACTTGTCGGAGGTCTCATACCTCTTGACGTGGGCACGAGCCTAAAATCCCAATTTCAGCCCTTGGAACATATCATATGTTCCGCGACATTTCAAAAAATGTCTTCGGCACCTCAATTCTAAACCGTTTAGCATTAAACAATGAACTATCACGTAGTCATCAAAACGTGTATGTCAGATGTTCGCAACATCCACAGACGATGTTCGAGGTTCAGCACACCGAGCGGTGCATTAAGGACATAAGCCTTCTGCGCGGCAATGAGGACAATCCTCAGTTTACGGACCCAGTCCGCATAATTGCTACTATCAACTTTCAACTAAATTTTCTCTAGGAACGTATCTAAAATAGTAGAACTAAAGCGCAAGTTACGACATAATTTGCAAAGACCTTTTGACTATATTCATGATAATTAAGTTCATCTAATCAAATTATTTAATGAACTAACACTTAGATAGACATCCCTCTAGTCATCTAAGTGATACATGATCCGAATTGACTAGTCCGTGTCCGATCATCACGTGAGATGAACTAGTCATCAACGGTGAACATCTCCATGTTTATCGCATCTACCATACGACTCATGTTCGACCTTTTGGTCTCTCGTGTTCCGAGGCCATGTGTGTACATGCTAGGCTCGTCAAGTCAACCTAAGTGTTTCACATGTGTAAATGGCTTACACCCGTTGTATGCGAACGTTAGAATCTATCACACCCGATCATCACATGGTGCTTCGAAACAACGAACCTTTGAAATGGTGCACAGTTAGGGGGAACACTTTCTTGAAATTTTAGTGAGGGATCATCTTATTTATGCTACCGTTGTTCTAAGCAAATAAGATGTAAACATGACAAACATCAGATGCAAATCATAAAGTGACATGATATGGCCAATATCATCTTGCGCCTTTGATCTCCATCTTCGAGGCGCGACATGATCATCTTCGTCACCGACATGACACCATGATCTCCATCATCGTGTCTTCATGAAGTTGTCTCGCCAACTATTACTTCTACTACTATGGATAACGGTTAGCAATAAAGTAAAGTAATTACATGGCGTTTTCATTGACACGCAGGTCATACAATAAATTAAGACAACTCCTATGGCTCCTGCCGGTTGTCATCCTCATCGACATGCAAGTCGTGATTCCTATTACAAGAACATGATCAATCTCATACATCACATAAATCATTCATCACATCCTTTTGGCCATATCACATCACATAGCATACCCTGCAAAAACAAGTTAGACGTCCTCTAATTGTTGTTGCATGTTTTACGTGGCTGCTATGGGTTTCTAGCAAGAACGTTTCTTACCTACGCAAAACCACAATGGTGATATGCCAATTGCTATTTACCCTTCATAAGGACCCTTTTCATTGAATCCGATCCGACTAAAGTGGTAGAGACAGACATCCGCTAGCCACCTTATGCATCAAGTGCATGTTAGTCGGTGGAACCTGTCTCACGTAAGCGTACGTATAAGGTCAGTTCGGGCCGCTTCATCCCACAATGCCGCCGAATCAAGATAAGACTAGTAACAGTAAGAAAATTGAACAAATCATGGCCCACAACTACTTTGTGTTCTACTCGTGCATAGAATCTACGCATAGACCTAGCTCATGATGCCACTGTTGGGGAACGTAGTAATAATTCAAAAAAAAATCCTATGTATCACCTAGATCAATCCAGGAGATGCTAGCAACGAGAGAGAGAGGGAGTGCATCTTCATACCCTTGAAGATCGCTAAGAGGAAGCCTTACAAGAACGCGGTTGATGGAGTCGTACTCGTGGCGATTCAAATCGCGGAAGATCCGATCTAGCGCCGAACGGACGGCGCCTCTGCGTTCAACACACGTACATCCCGGGGACATCTCCTCCTTCTTGATCCAGCAAGGGGAGAGGAGAAGTTGAGGGAGAGCTCCGAAAGCACGACGGCATGATGGTGGAGCTTGTGGTTCTCCTCCAGGGATTCGCCAAGCACTACGGAGGAGGAGGAGGTGTTGGAGGAGGGAGGGGCTGCGCCAGGGAAGGGGTTGTTGCTGCCCTTTGATACGTCTCCAACGTATCTATAATTTTTTATTGTTCCATACTATTATATTATCTGTTTTGGATGTTTATGGGCTTTACTATACACTTTTATATCATTTTTGGGACTATCCTATTAACCGGAGGCCCATCCCAAATTGCTATTTTTTTGCCTATTTCAGTGTTTCGCAGAAAAGGAATATCAAATAGAGTCCAAATGGAATGAAACCTTCGAGAGAGTTATTTTTGGAACGGAAGCAATCCAGGAGACTTGGAGTAGACGTCAAGGAAGCAATAAGGAAGCCACGAGGCAGGGAGGCGCGCCCTACCCCCTGGGCGCGCCCCCACCCTCGTGGGCCCATCGTGGCTCCCCTAACCGACTTCTTTCGCTTATATATGTCCATATACCCCCAAAACATCCAGGGGCACAATAGATCGGGAGTTCCGCCGCCGCAAGCCTCTGTAGCCACCGAAAACCAATCGGGACCCTGTTCCGGCACCCTGTCGGAGGGGGGATCCATCACCGATGGCCATCTTCATCATCCCGGCTCTCTCCATGACGAGGAGGGAGTAGTTCACCCTCGGGGTTGAGGGTATGTACCAGTAGCTATGTGTTTGATCTCTCTCTCTCTCTCATGTTCTTGAGATGGTACGATCTTGATGTACCGCGAGCTTTGCTATTATAGTTGGATCTTATGATGTTTCTCCCCCTCTACTCTCTTGTAATGGATTGAGTTTCTCCTTTGAAGTTATCTTATCGGATTGAGTCTTTAAGGATTTGAGAACACTTGATGTTTGTCTTGCATGTGCTTATCTATGGTGACAGTGGAATATTCACGTGATCTACTTGATGTATGTTTTGGCGATCAACTTGCGGGTTCCATAACATTGTGAACTTATGCATAGGGGTTGGCACACGTTTTCATTTTGACTCTCCGGTAGAAACTTTGGGGCGCTCTTTGAAGTTCTTTGTGTTGGTTGAATAGATGAATCTGAGATTGTGTGATGCATATCATATAATCATACCCACGGATACTTGAGGTGACATTGGAGTATCTAGGTGACATTAGGGTTTTGGTTGATTTGTGTCTTAAGGTGTTATTCTAGTATTAACTCTATGATAGATCGAACGGAAAGAATAGCTTCGTGTTATTTTACTACGGACTCTTGAATAGATCGATTAGAAAGGATTTGAGGTGGTTTCGTACCGTACAATAATCTCTTTGTTTGTTCTCCGCTATTAGTGACTTTGGAGTGACTCTTTGTTGCATGTTGAGGGATAGTTATATGATCCAATTATGTTATTATTGTTGAGAGAACTTGCACTAGTGAAATTATGAACCCTAGGCCTTGTTTCCTAGCATTGCAATACCGTTTATGCTCACTTTTATTACTTGTTACCTTGTTGTTTTTATATTTTCAGATTACAAATACTCATATCTACCATCCATATTGCACTTGTATTACCATCTCTTCGCCGAACTAGTGCACCTATACAATTTACCATTGTATTGGGTGTGTTGGGGACACAAGAGACTCTTGTTTTTTGGTTGCAGGGTTGTTTGAGAGAGACCATCTTCATCCTACACCTCCCACAGATTGATAAACCTTAGGTCATCCACTTGAGGGAAATTTGCTATTGTCCTACAAACCTCTGCACTTGGAGGCCTAACAACGTCTACAAGGAGAAGGTTGCATAGTAGACATCAAGCTCTTTTCTGGTGCCGTTGCCGGGGAGGTGAGTGCTTGAAGGTATATCTTTAGATCTTGCAATCGAATCTTTTAGTTTCTTGTTTTATCACTAGTTTAGTTTATAAAAGAAAACTACAAAAAAATGGAATTGAGGGTTCCTCATATGCTCCATCTTTTTAATGTCTTTCGTGAAAATGGTGGGAAGGAAAACTGTGCTCAAGTACTACAAGAAGAATTACATAGAATAATTGGCATAAAATATGTGAATGATGAGCATTATTGCAATGTTGTTAGTATGAATTCTTTGAATACCCATGATGCTAATGATATGCAAAGCCACAAGCTTGGGGATGCTATGTTTGATGAAGATGATATGTTTAGTCCCCCAAGTTTCGATGAGAATATTTATTATGATGAAAGCATGCCTCCTATTTATGATGATTATATTGATGAAAGTGGGTTTGGAAGAGTGTCAACTTTAGGAACTAATGATCCCACTGTTTTGTAGGATGTGGAATATTATTGTGATAATTATGAAAGTGGATTTGGAGAGGTCATGACTTTATTTAGTGATGAATCCACTATTTCAGAAGAGGTTCCAATTGATTATGAGAATAAAGTTGCTATCTATGATTATTATTGTGATGACATGTATGCTATAAATAATAATGATAACCATGAAACTTGTCATCATGATTTTAGTTTTCAATTGGATTATGCCTCACATGATAATTATTTTGTTGAGTTTGTTCCCACTATTATTCATGAGAAGAAATTTGCTTATGTGGAGAGTAATAAAAATTCTATGTTTGTAGATCATGAAAAGAATGCTTTATGTGATGGTTATATTATTGAATTAATTCATGATGATACTGAAAATTATGATGAGGGAGGAACATATGCTTGTAGGAATTGCAATAATATCAAATTTCCTCTCTATGTGCTTAAAGTTTTGAAGTTATGCTTGTTTTGCCTTCCTATGCTAGTTGATTATTGTTCCTATAAGTTGTTTGCGCACAAAATCCCTATGCATGCATAGGAAGTGGGTTAGGCTTAAATGTGTTAGTAATATTCTTCATGATGCTCTCTTTATGTTTCAGTTCTTATCCTTTTATGTGAGCATCATTGAGATCATCATACCTAGCTAGGGGCGTTAAACGTTAGCGCTTGTTGGGAGACAACCCAATTTTAATTTAGTTCTTTGCTTTTTGCTCCTGTTTAGTAATAATTAATTCATCTATACTTTGGTTAGATGTATTTTTATGTTTTAATTAGTGTTTGTGTCAAGTAGAATCTTTGGGAAGACTTGGGTGAAGTCTATATGATCTTGCTGTAAAAAACATAAACTTTTGCGCTCACGAGATTAGCTGTCATTTTTTACTAGAGAGTGATTTTAGGTTGATTCTTTTTGCATATGATTAATAGACAAATTACTCACGTCCACCAATTTATTTCAGAATTGTTGGAGTTACATAAGTAATCGAATGATACGGATTACTACAGACTGTTCTGTTTTTGACAGATTTTGTTTTCTATGTGTTGTTTGCTTATTTTGATGAATCTATGAGTAGTATCGGAGGGTATGAACCATAGAGAAGTTGGAATACAGTAGATATTACACCAATATGAATAAATAATGAGTTCATTACAGTACCTAAGTGGTGTTTTTATTTTCTTATACTAACGGAGCTTACGAGTTTTCTGTTGAGTTTTGTGTTGTGAAGTTTTCAAGTTTTGGGTGAAGTTTCGATGGACTACGGAATAAGGAGTAGAAAGAGCCTAAGCTTGGGGATGCCCAAGGCACCCCAAGGTAATATTCAACGACAACCAAGAGCCTAAGCTTGGGGATGCCCCAGAAGGCATCCCCTCTTTCGTCTTCATTCATCAGTAACTTTACTTGGAGCAATATTTTTATTCACCACATGTTATGTGTTTTGCTTGGAGCGTCATTTTCTTTTGTTAGTTTTTGCTTTCTGTTATTTATAATAATGTTTTGCATCTCTATTTTCAATAAAAATGTCAATGATGGCCTTTACCATGCTTATTTTGCAAGTATACTTGTTGCTATTTGAAAACCGAAAGTTTATCGATGTTGAAAACATTCCCTAGAAAACTCAGAATATGATAAATTGTTGAAACTTTTTGAAACATAATATCTAATAGATTTTATACAGTGTAGTATTTTTCTCATAATTTTTGGAGTTAGGGAAGTATGATGAATCTTGCATTCTTTTTAGACTATACTGTTTTGGCAGATTGCTGTTATGTTTGCATTGTTTGCATATGTTTGCTTGTTTAATGATTCTATTTGAGGATATGAGTATTAAATATGCAGAGAAATTTAGTATGAAATGTTGAATAATAGTGATTTGTTACAGTAGAGAATGATAAGGTTTTTGCATTGGTTTATACTAACTTATCTCACGAGTTCTTGTTGAGTTTTGTGTGGATGAAGTTTTTGAGATTTAGGAAAACCGTGATATGAGAGGAATTAAGGAGACACAAAAGCTCAAGCTTGGGGATGCCCAAGGCACCCCAAGATAATATTCTAAGAAGTCTCAAGCACCTAAGCTTGGGGATGCCCTGGTAGGCATCCCACCTTTCTTCTCCAACAATTATCGGTTAGTATCGGTTGAACCTAAGTTTTTGCTTCTTCACATGATGTGTGCTATCCTTGAAATGTCATTTTGTTTTGTTTTGCTTGCTTTTTGAATAGAATACCAAGATCTGAAATTCTTAAATGTTAGAGAGTCTTCACATAGTTACATAATTATTAGAATACTCTTTGTGCTTCGCTTATATCTTTTGGAGTAGTTTGTCATTTGCTCTAGTGCTTCACTTATACCTTTTTAGAGCACGGTGGTGGTTTTATTTTATAGAAATTATTGATCTCTCATGCTTCACTTATATTATTTTGAGAGTCTTTTAGAACAACATGGTAATTTGCTTTGGTTATAAAACTAGTCCTAATATGATGGGCATCCAAGTTGGGTATAATAAAAACTATCATATAAAAGTGCATTGAACACTATGATAATTTGATACTTGATAATTGTTTTGAGATATAAAGGTGGTAATGTTAGAGTCATGCTAGTTGGGTAATTGTGAAATTGAGAAATACTTGTGTTAAAGTTGGCAAGTCCCATAGCATGAACGTATGGTAAAGTTATGTGACAAATTTGAAGCATGCGGTGTTCTTTGAATGTTTTCCTTATGAGTGGCGGTCGCGGACGAGCGATGGTCTTTTCCTACCAATCTATATCTCTAGGGGCATGCGTAGTAGTACTTTGCTTCGAGGGCTAATAAACTTTTGCAATAAGTATATGAGTTCTTTATGACTAATGTGAGTCCATGGATTATACGCACTTTTACCTTTCCGCATTTTTGCTAGCCTCTACGGTATCGTGCATTGCCCTTTCTCACCTTGAGAGTTGGTGCAAACTTTGCCGGTGCATCCAAACCCCATGATACAATACACTCTATCACACATAAGCCTCCTTATATCTTCCTCAAAACAGCCACCATACCTACCTATTATGGCATTTCCATAGCCATTCCGAGATATATTGCCATGCAACTTTCCACCGTTCCGTTTATTATGACACGCTCCATCATTGTCATATTGCTTTTGCATGATCATGTAGTTGACATCGTATTTGTGGCAAAGCCACCTTTATAATTCTTTCATACATGTCACTGTTGATTCGTTGCATATCCCGGTACACCGCCGGAGGCATTCACATAGAGTCATATTTTGTCCTAAGTATTGAGTTGTAATTCTTGAGTTGTAAATAAATACAAGTGTGATGATTTCCATTATTCGAGCATTGTCCCATGTGAGGAAAGGATGATGGAGACTATGATTCCCCCATAAGTCGGGATGAGATTCCGGACTTTAGGAAAAATAAAAGAGGCCAAAGAAGCCCAAAGAAAGAAAAGAGGCCAAAGAAGCCCACCAAATAAAAAAATAAAAATGAGAGAAAAAGAGAGAAGGGACAATGTTACTATCCTTTTACCACACTTGTGATTCAAAGTAGCACCATGATCTTGATGATAGAGAGTCTCTTATGTTGTCACTTTCATATACTAGCGGAAATTTTCATTATAGAACTTGGCTTGTATATTCCAATGATGGGCTTCCTCAAATTGCGCTAGGTCTTCGTGAGCAAGCAAGTTGGATGCAGACCCACTTAGTTTCTTATGTTGAACTTTCATACATTTATAGCTCTAGTGCATCTGTTGCATGGAAATCCCTACTCCTCGTATTGACATCAATTGATGGGCATCTCCATAGCCCATTGATTAGCCGCGTCAATATGAGACTTTCTCCTTTTTTGTCTTCTCTCATAACCCCTATCATTATATTCTATTCCACCCAAAGTGCTATATCCATGGCTTACGCTCATGTATTGTGTGAGGGTTGAAAAAGCTGAAGCGCGTTAAAAAGTATGAGCCAGTTGCTCGGCTTGTCATCGGGGTTATGCATAAGGGGAGCATTTTGTGTTACAAAAATGAAGCATGGCCAAACTATATGATTTTGTAGGGATAAGCTTTCTTTGGCTATGTTATTTTGATAAGACATAATTACTTTGTTAGTATGCTTGAAGTATTATTATTTTTATGTCAATATTAAACTTTTATCTTGAATCTTTTGGATCTGAACATTCATGCCACAATAAAGAAAATTACATTGAGAAATATGCTAGGTAGCATTCCACATCAAAAATTCTATTTTTATCATTTACCTACTCGAGGACGAGCAGGAATTAAGCTTGGGGATGCTTGATACGTCTCCAACGTATCTATAATTTTTGATTGTTCCATACTATTATATTATCTGTTTTGGATGTTTATGGACTTTACTATACACTTTATATCATTTTTGGGACTAACCTATTAACCGGAGGCCCAACCCAAATTGTTGCTTTTTGCCTATTTCAGTGTTTCGCAGAAAAGGAATATCAAACGGAGTCCAAATGGAATGAAACCTTCGGGAGAGTTATTTTTGGAACAAAAGCAATCCAGGAGACTTGGAGTAGACATGAGGGAAGCAACAAGGAAGCCACGAGGCAGGGAGGCACGCCCTACCCCCCCTTGGCATGCCCCCACCCTCGTGGCTCCCCTAACCGACCTCTTTCGCCTATATATGTCCATATACCCCGAAAACATCCAGGGGTGCAATAGATCAGGAGTTCCGCCACCGCAAGCCTCTGTAGCCACCGAAAACCAATCAGGACCCTGTTCCGGCACCCTGCCGGAGGGGGGATCCATCACCGGTGGCCATCTTCATCATCCCGGCGCTCTCCATGACGAGGAGGGAGTAGTTCACCCTCGGGGCTGAGGGTATGTACCAGTAGCTATGTGTTTGATCTCTCTCTCTCTCTCTCGTGTTCTTGAGATGGTACGATCTTGATGTACCGCGAGCTTTGCTATTATAGTTGGAACTTATGATGTTTCTCCCCCTCTACTCTCTTGTAATGGATTGAGTTTTCCCTTTGAAGTTATCTTATCGGATTGAGTCTTTAAGGATTTGAGAACACTTGATGTATGTCTTGCATGTGCTTATCTGTGGTGATAATGGGATATTCACGTGATCTACTTGATCTATGTTTTGGTGATCAACTTGCGGGTTCCATAACATTGTGAACTTATGCATAGGGGTTGACACATGTTTTCGTTTTGACTCTCCGGTAGAAACTTTGGGGCGCTCTTTGAAGTTCTTTGTGTTGGTTGAATAGATGAATCTAAGATTGTGTGATGCATATCGTATAATCGTACCCATGGATACTTGAGGTGACATTGGAGTATCTAGGTGACATTAGGGTTTTGATTGATTTGTGTCTTAAGGTTCTAGTACAAACTCTATGATAGATCAAACGGAAAGAATAGCTTCGTGTTATTTTACTACGGACTCTTGAATAGATTGATCAGAAAGGATAACTTTGAGGTGATTTCGTACCCTACAATAATCTCTTCGTTTGTTCTCCGCTATTAGTGACTTTGGAGTGACTCTTTGTTGCATGTTGAGGGATAGTTATATGATCCAATTATGTTATTATTGTTGAGAGAACTTGCACTAGTGAAAGTATGAACCCTAGGCCTTATTTCCTAGCATTGCAATACTGTTTACGCTCACTTTTATTAATTGTTATCTTGCTGTTTTTATATTTTAAGATTACAAATACTCATATCTACCATCCATATTGCACTTGTATTACCATCTCTTCGCCGAACTAGTGCACCTATACAATTTACCATTGTATTGGGTGTGTTGGGGACACAAGAGACTCTTTGTTATTTGGTTGCAGGGTTGTTTGAGAGAGACCATCTTCATCCTACACCTCCCACGGATTGATAAACCTTAGGTCATCCACAGGAGGGGGCGGCGGCCAAGGGAAACCCTAGATGAGTTTGGGCGCCCCCACCCCTAGGAAACTTGCCCCCCAAGCCGGGAGGGGTGGCTTCCCTAGGGGTGGCGCCCCCACCTCTCCAGGTTACGTGAGATGGGGTGGAAGGGGCGCACAACCCCTTAGTGGGCTGGTGTGCCCCCTCCCCTTGGCCCGTAAGGCCCCCCAAACACTTGTCGGGGCCTCCGAAACTCCTTTCGGTCACACTGGACATCACCCGATACCACCGGAACAATTCCGGACTCCAATACCCCTTAGTTTTCAATTGGACTATGCTTAGGATTGGGTCTTGTCCATCACATCATTCTCCTAATGATGTGATCCCGTTATCAACGACATACAATGTCCATGGTTAAGAAACCACAACCATTTATTGATCAACGAGCTAGTCAACTAGAGGCTTACTAGGGACATGTTCTGGTCTATGTATTCACACATGTATTACAATTTCCGGTTAATACAATTATAGCATGAACAATAGAGAATTATCATGAACAAGGAAATATAATAATAATCATTTTATTATTGCCTCTGGGGCATATTTCCAACAGTATGACCATAGAAGGTTTTATTCATGTAAACATAATAACAATTATTCTCTGTCTTAAATGAATAACCGCATTGCAATAAACATGATCTAATCATATTCATGCTCAACGCAAACAACAAATAACATTTATTTAGGTTCAACAGTAATCCCGAAAGTATAGGGAGTGTGCGATGATGATCATATCAATCTTGGAACCACTTCCAACACACATCGTCACTACATCCTCAACTAGTCTCTATTTATTCTGCAACTCCTGTTTCGAGTTACTAATTTTAGCAACCGAACAAGCATCAAATACCCAGGGGTTACTACGAGAACTAGTAAGGTACACATCAATAACCTGTATATTAAATATACCTTTGTTCACTTTGCCATCCCTCTTATCCGCTAAATGTTTGGGGCAATTCCGCTTCTAGTGACCATTTCCTTTTGCAGTAGAAGCACTCAGTTTCAGGCTTGGGTCCAGCTTTGGGCATCTTCTCGGGAGTGACAACTTGCTTGCCATTCTACTTGAAGTTCCCTTTCTATCCCTTTGCCCTTTTATTTAAACTAGTGATCTTGTCAAGCATCAACACTTGATGCTCTTTATTGATTTCTACCTTCGTCAATTTCAGCATCACGAAGAGCTCGGGAATCATTTTCGTCATCCCTTGCATACTATAGTTCATCATGAAGTTCCAGTAACTTGGTGATGGTGACTAGAGAACTCTGTCAATCACTATCTTATCTGGAAGATTAACTCCCACTTGATTCAAGCGATTGTAGTACCCAGACATTCTGAGCACATGCTCACTAGCTCCGCAATTCTCCTCCATCTTTTAGGCGAAGTACTTGTCAGAGGTCTCATACCTCTTGACACGGACATGAGTCTGAAAAACCAATTTCAGCTCTTGGAACATCTCATATGCTCTGTGGCGTTCAAGATGTTTTTGAAGTCCCGGTTCTAAGCCGTAAAGCATGGTGCACTAAACTATCAAGTAGTCATCATATTGAGCTAGCCAAATGTTCATAACGTCTGCATCTGCTCTTGCAATAGGTCTGTCACCTAATGATGCATTAAGGACATAATTCTTCTATGCAGCAATGAGGATAAACCTGAGATCACGGACCCAGTCCGCATCAGTGCTACTATCATCTTTCAACTTAGTTTTCTCTAGGAACACATATAAAACATAGGGAAGCTATAGCGTGAGCTATTGATCTACAACATAATTTGCAAAATACTATCAGGACTAAGTTCATGATAAATTAAAGTTCAATTAATCATGTTACTTAAGAACTCTCACTTAGATAGACATCCCTCTAGTCATCTAAATGATCACGTGATCCAAATCAACTAAACCATGTCTGATCATCACATGAGATGGAGTAGTTTTCAATGGTGAACATCACTATGTTGATCATATCTACTATATGATTCACGTTTGACCTTTCGGTCTCAGTGTTCCGAGGCCATATCTGCATATGCTAGGCTCGTCAAGTTTAGCCCGAGTATTCTGCGTGTGCAAAACTGGCTTGCACCCGTTGTATGTGAACATAGAGCTTATCACACCCGATCATCACGTGGTGTCTCGGCACGACGAACTATAGCAACAGTGCATACTCAGGGAGAACACTTATACCTTGAAATTTAGTAAGGGAACATCTTATAATGCTACCACCGTACTAAGCAAAATAAGATGCATAAAAGATAAACATCACATGCAATCAAAATATGTGACATGATATGGCCATCATCATCTTGTGCTCATGATCTCCACTGAAGCATCGTCATGATATCCATCGTCACCGGCGTGACACCTTGATCTACGTTGTAGCATCGTCGTCGTCTCGCCTACTATTGCTTCTACGACTATCGCTACCGCTTAGTGATAAAGTAAAACAATTACATGGCGATTGCATTGCATACAATAAAGTGACAACCATATGGCTCCTGCCAGTTGCCGATAACTCTGTTACAAAACATGATCATCTCATACAACAATTTATATCACGTCATGTCTTGACCATATCACATCACAACAAGCCTTGCAAAAACATGTTAGATGTCCTCTACTTTGTTGTTGCAAGTTTTACGTGGCTGCTACGGGCTTCTAGTAAGAACCGTTCTTACCTATGCATCAAAACCACAACGATTTTTTGTCAAGTGTGATGTTTTAACCTTCAATGAGGACCGACCGTAGTCAAAACTCGATTCAACTAAAGTTAGAGAAACAGACACCCGCCAGCCACCTATGTGCAAAAGCACGTTGGTAGAACCAGTCTCATGAACGCGGTCATGTAATGTCGGTCCGGGCCGCTTGATCCAACAATACCGCCGAATCAAAGTAAGATGTTGGTGGTAAGCAGCATGACTATTATCGCCCACAACTCTTTATGTTCTACTCGTGCATAAAACATCTACGCATAGACCTGGCTCAGATGCCACTGTTGGGGAACGCAGTAATTTCAAAAAAATTCCTATGATCACACAAGATCTATCTAGGAGATGCATAGCAACAAGAGGGGAGAGTGTGTCCACGTACCCTCGTAGACCAAAAGCAGAAGCGTATAGTTAACGCAGTTGATGTAGTCAAATGTCTTCACGATCCAACTGATCCAAGTACCGAACGTATGACACCTCCGCATTCAACACATGTTAAGCTCGATGACGTCCGTCGTGATCTTGATCCAGTTGAGGACGAGGGTGAGTTCCGTCAGGATGACGACGTGGCGACGATGATGATGATGTTACCGCCGCAGGGCTTCGCCTAAGCACTACGATGGTATGATCGAGGTGTGTAACTGTGGAGGGGGCACCACACACGATTAAGAGAAACTTGTGCGTCCTAGGGTGCCCCTCTGCCTATGTATATAAAGGAGGGAGGGGGAGGCCAGCCGGCCCTAGGGGACGCGCTAAGGAGAGGGAGTCCTACTAGGACTACTAGTCCTAGTAGGATTCCTCCACAAGGAAGAGCGGGGGAAGGAAGGAGAGGGAGAGGGACTAGGAAAGGGGGGCGCCGCCCCCTTCCCTTGTCCAATTCGGACTGCAAGGGGGGAGGCCTGCCCTGGCGGCCCTCCTCTCTCTGCACTAAGGCCCATGGTGGCCCATTAGTTCCCCCGGGGGTTCCGGTAACCCCTTCGGTACTTTGTTTTTACCCGAAACCACTCGGAACTCTTCTGGTGTCCGAATAACATGGTCCAATATATCAATCTTTATGTCTCGGCCATTTCGAGACTTGTCATGTCCGTGATCTCATCCTGGACTCCGAACAAACTTCGGTCATCAAAACACATAACTCATAATACATATCGTCATCGAACGTTAAGCGTGCGGACCCTACGGGTTCGAGAACTATGTAGACATGATCGAGACACACCTCCGATCAATAACCAATAGCGGAACCTGGATGCTCATATTGGCTCCTACATATTCTACGAAGATCTTTATCGGTCAAACCGCATAACAACATACATTGTTCCCTTTGTAATCGATATGTTACTTGCCCGAGATTCAATTGTCGGTATCATCATACCTAGTTCAATCTCGTTACCGGCAAGTCTCTTTACTCGTTCTATGATACTTCATCCGGCAACTAACTCATTAGTCACATTGCTTGCAAGGCTTATAGTGATGAGCATTACCGAGAGGGCCCAGAGATACCTCTCCGAAACACGGAGTGACAAATCCTAATCTCGATCTATGCCAACCCAACAAACACCTTCGGAGACACCTATAGAGCATCTTTATAATCACCTATTTACGTTGTGACGTTTGATAGCACACAAGGTGTTCCTCCGGTATTCGGGAGTTGCATACTCTCATAGTCCGAGGAACATGTATAAGTCATGAAGAAAGCAGTAGCAATGAAGCTGTAACGATCATAATGCTAAGCTAACGGATGGGTCTTGTCCATCACATAATTCTCGTAATGATGTGATCCCGTTCATCAAATGACAACAAATGTCTATGGTTAGGAAATATAACCATCTTTGATTAACGAGCTACTCTAGTAGAGGCATACTAGGGACACTATGTTTTGTCTATGTATTCACACATATACTAAGTTTTGGTTAATACAATTCTAGCATGAATAATAAACATTTATCATGAAATAAGGAAATACAAATAACAACTTTATTATTGCCTCTAGGGCATATTTCATTCAGTTCTCTCTCAGAAAATGAATGCTGGAAATGTACGCACGTCTGATTGCTCTCTCCACAAATGAAGAGTAGGTGGAGGGGTATATATAGCCTCCACATAAAATCTAACCGTTACACACAGATTCCCAAACTCGGTGAGACCGAATGGTGAAACTCGGTCAGACCGATTCAGTTCAAAATGTGAAAGTTAGGCTTTTCGGTGGGACCGACATGATCAACTCGGTGGGACCGATGTGCTAGGGTTAGGGCATAACTTGATCTCGGTGAGACCGATCACATGAACTCGATGGGATCGATTTCAGTAATAGGCAAACAGAGAGTTGGTCAGGCAAATTCAGTGGGACCGATCGCTCATTTCGGTGAGACTGAAACGTTATGAAAAGGAAACAGGGAGTTTGCATTGCGAACTCGGTGGGACCGATCGCTCATTTCGGTGAGACCGAAATGTTACGAAGGGAAACAGAGAGTTTGCAATCCATCTCGGTGAGACCGAGATCCCTATCGGTGAAACCGAATTGATTAGGGTTTGTGGCAGTGGCTATTTCAAATGAACTCGATGGCGCCGGATAGATCAAATCCGTGGGGCCAATTTTAACTTTTAGGTTTAGGACATATGTGGAAATGAGAAAGTGGCTGAGGGTTTTGAAGCATATCACTAAGCATTTTGAGCAAGTAAGCCATTAAGCAACACCTCATCTTTTTTAATAGTATTGGCTTTCCGATGGACTCAATGTGATCTTGAATCACTAAATGAAAATGTAGAGTCTTGAACTTGTTGCCAATATGTGTCCTTAGCATTTTGAGGGGTCCACATCTTTAGTCCATGCCATGTCTTGAAAGAGTATTAGTTCAATGAGCTATATGTTGTTAAGAATTACCAAAACCCTCCAGGGGTTAGTTGCACTTTCAGAAATAGTTTGAGTTTGTGGGGTGCCGATGAGAATTTTATAGTGCCATGAGGTAAAGCCGCAACATTGGAATGCCCTCCAGCTAAGTCTGAAGCGATACACAGTAAATGATATATTTCACTTTTCCTACTGTTATTTTTATTGTCTTAATGTTATATTTCACTTTTGGATACAATTATAATGTCATTTCTCTCTTAAATTGCAAGTTACATCACAAGAGGGAGACTGCCGACAGCTAAGAATTCTACGGATGACGCTTGCTCGAAATAGGCGCCGCCTCCAAATATGAGGCTCACGGGCTCGATATGGAGCGGGCCAATATGATATGGTCGTGTGATGACTCTTGTTTGAGTGCTATTTTGGCTCAAAATCACAATATTAGGGTCAGGCCAATATGATCATCTCTTCAAGAGAGAAAGTTTGTCTAATTCTACAAATCTTTACAAGACCATACCCTACTCGAATCAGTATCTTGCAATTGTCCGATAAGATCACAGAATACTAGGGCATCCATTTTTTATCACCTTGGCCAAGTTTGGAAAATGAAATTTTGACAGAGATAGACAAGCAGATAAAAGCCCATATATGGCTGCAATAAACAGTCAACTGATTATTTGAGTTAATTAACTGCAACTCTATTCACATACACAGAACATCAGTTCCTTTGGGAAAATTCCAGTCCTGTTAATCGGTAGTATAACCTAAACACACACTGCTCCGGTAAAAACCCAGCTCACAGATGAGGGCTATGGGTTTTGAACGGCAGGACGCAAGAGTAAGTGACATACTTTACACTGTCAACAAGGACTACAACAAATATACGCGACAATGACTTCGAAGAGATCCTTCCATCAGCATCCACTCTAGGGTCAGCCAGGACAGAGACCACCACCGATGAAGCCGGTTTGTTTCCAGCAAAGCTCTCGTTCTTGGGGTGCGCTTTGAGGTGATCGGTGTGGTTGGACGTTGAACCTTTTAGGGGAATGGCCATGGAATGTAAAATCCTTCTGTTCTTGACCTTATGGGACTGACTGGAGGGGAGGTTCTCCGTGGAGTTATGTGATGCGTTGTGCATACCACTGGAGTAGACAGGAACAATGGTGGTTGGCGATATATCAAACTGGAACACTTCGGTGCACATTCCAGAGCTCAACATAGGACCTGAAAAAACAGTCGGAAGGAATAGCTTTCAGCAAATGAAGAAAGAAACTACTTGCAGTAACAGTGTACAATTGAATTCAACTGTTCAAAAGCAACTGAGATAGCACACACTTCTACAGGATCAAATCCCTAACGTCAAGCTACAATTCAGTTTTCCGCAAATATATGTATAGCTGTACAATGGGAACTGAGACAGCACATCACATTGCCACTCAATTCGGTGTCACAACTACATACACAGAACCGGCAGAACTTCAGCAAGCTAACAAAAAGCATGCTACTGGTAAGTCAGTTACATGCTCTATCAAGCCCAGCTAATCATTTTACACTGGGTTTCATCAGACTATCTCTAGAGCTTTCATCAATGTAGTTCTTAGCATGAGTTAAATTTATAATGCCGCAATAACCCACAAACCACCAACGCTGTATGTTAAAAGCCACAATCGGAAGCAATAACTATCAGCAAATAAAGGAACAGACTAGTTGCAGTAACTAACTGCGGTTACCCCAAAAAAAAAACACTAACTGCGGCTAATTGGCTAGAGCATGTAATTGACCATACAAGTAGCATGTTTTCCCTTAAATTTCGCTGTTTCTGTGTATTCAATTGTCCAAATTGGGTGGCATACATTTCTAAATTGTTAGCATTTTGGATATGTGATGTGCTACCTCAGTTGCAATTGTACAGTTATATGCATATATTTCTAGAAAATCGATTTGTAGTTTGACATTAGGGATTTATTCCTGTAGGGAAAATAGGTCATATCCCAGTCACCTTTGTTCAGTTGAATTGAATTAAACCTGTGTCTATCATGTTCAACTAAGCATTTTACATTGGGTTAGTCAAATTATTTCAAGAGCAATGAAGTTCCTACGGACATGCTAAATTTATATATGCTGCATCAGTCGACAAGTAATATTGTATGTTAGCATGCATACTGATACTGCATACATGCATGAGCACAGGTTGTATAAGTATGCTGCATTAGCAATTGTTGCAACTGCACAAGGCAATAATACACCTAACATAAACTCTTGGAATGTGTTCATTGATCAAGTGACATAACCATATAAGTCCCTGATCGCCTCCCTCTGCATACTTCACATGGTAGCCATTTTTCAAGTTGTCTACTGATCCGAACAGAGGCTAAGTTACTTGCAAACATCAAAACATTATCTATTAGGAAGTTGCATCAGCTGGTGACAGCTATATTCTTATCAAGGTCACAGTATGATAACAAGTATAAAACCGACGCAGCACACACAAAGGAATTTGTTTTTCAAATGTAAAGCAGTCTGTAACTTGTTGTAGCATCCTTACCTGACATTGCTTCACTAAACCATTGTGGCAGTAATTCATCATCCTCTCTGTATATGCTTCCATCTCCAGGAGGTAAAGCCATCAGTTTATTTTTTATTGCTTTAGCAGATTCCATGACTTCTCCAGAATTCAACTGAGCAACGTGGCCAGGAATTGCCAAACTAGTATCTTCTTGTCCTTGGTTACATGAAGTCTTCCCATCAGAGTGACACATGCGTGAAGAAGCTTTCTCACTCGCAACAACAGACTGGATAACAAGATTACCATTGATCTTGACATGTTTCCCATTCCTCGGAATATACAACAATGCCGGGAGCGTCTCACTTGAATTATGTGGCAACTTCGAATCAACACCTTCCGAGACATCTCGAGGCCCATCAACAGCCAGAACCCTCCCATGACGTGATTGTGAAGGACCAAGCACAATTCCTTCTCGGGAATCAACTGGTCCATACATCCGATTTACTGCAGGAACCAAACACCCGCAGAGCATCATCAGGAACAGCAATCCAAGGAGGCTAACACTGGCAACCTTCTTGGTCTTCCTAGACTTCTTGGCCGGTGGCTCTGCGGCAGCCGACGCAGGCTGCTTGGTTTTCAGCCGAGGTATGGGCATGAGCGGCACTTGGGAGCCGCGCGCTCCCATCGCATAAGCAGGGTGCATCCATGGCGGTGGCAAAGGGTACAATCCGGGGTACATCGGCAGCGGCGGGGGGACGCCTGCGCCACCGGCGCCAGCCAGCTGCTGCTTGAGAGCAGCGTTCTCGGCAGTGACGCAGGAGATCCTGGTGGAGAGGTCGGCGATGGTGGCCTGCATGGCTTTGACCTTCCCCTCCAGCTCCTCGAGGTACTGCTTCTTCCTCTGCCGCGACAGATGCGCGCTCTCCCGGTTCCGCACCAGCCGCGCCCGCCGCTTGTCGTCCTCACCCTCCCCGTCCTTAGCCTTGCCGTCGCTCCCAGCGCTCGCGCTCCTGGAAGACGTCTCCGAGGACTCGTCGTTCTTCAGGGCGCCGTCCGCTCCGCCACCTGAGCCGGAGGAGGAGTCCCCTGCCCCGCCCGGCGACCCGGCCGAGGACGAGGACGTGGCGAGCGGCGGTGGGGGCGACGGGAGCTGCACGTCGTCGGTGGGGAGGAGGTCGAGGTCGAGGTCGAAGTCGAAGTCGATGTCCAGATCGTCGAGATCGAAGCCGTCCAGGGCGAAGGCGTCGTCGCCCGGGTGGGGGAACTCCGGCAGGTCGTCGGGGAAGGGCAGGTCCGCGAAGGGGGACGCCTCCGCGAGGGCCATGGCGCGAGATCCGGTCACGGCGAGCGCATGCGCGACGGCGGGGCGGGCGGCCGGTCGGGGTCCTGGATCTCGCGCGGCGCGGTCGCCGTAGCGTGCAGGGTTTGCAATGTGGGAAGGGAAGGGAAAGGAAAGGCAGGAACTGAAGCTGGGGGATTCGGTCCGAGTCGTTGGTCGCCTCTTCGGCGTCGTGGAGACGAACCGGACGCGTGGGGGCGGTGGGGCCAAAGTCAGACGCGAGACGCGTCTGGAACGTTCTCCGGGCCTCTGTGATGGGCCTGCACGGGCCGGGAGCAGCCTGTTGTTGGGTTTATTATGGGCCGGGTTCGTGAACAGGCTGGAATTATTTTTGTAGGGTACTGCACTAAAAGATGGATGTCTACTAGGTTGGAGAGGAAGGCCCAAGTGAAGCGGCGACCGGAGGAATGGCGACGACACTCGCGGGCCGCCGCCTGCTCCTCCTGCGGCGATGCGCGGCCGGGCGGCGGCTGCTCGGCACGGCGGCGGAGGCGTCTCCGGGCGGGGAGGAGGCGGGCGGCGAGGCGATCTACGTGAGGAAGCCCTCGTCCTCGTCGACGCGGGACGAGACCTCGGTGTCCATGCCCATGTCCTTCATGACGGGGTCCGTGGTGGGGAAGCGGTTCTACCGCGACGCCACCGTGCGCCGCGCAGACGACGGGAACGGGTGGACCGTCATGCTCGACTACCGCACCCTCAAGACGCCGGCTAAGCGGCCGCTCAAGCTGCACTCGCGCACGCTCGCCATGGCCGTCGCCGCCGAGTGGGAGTACCAGGTCATGATGCCTCCCCTCCTCTCTTCTCCTTCCTGTTCTGTTGTTTGGGTGACCTCGACTGTGATACTGTACTGCAGTGTGAGATCACTAGGGTTCTGTATCATGGCTTGTATGGATGTCTCGTGTCTGCTAACATCTTACTGTAGCAGCTAGCAAAATGGCTCGAATGAAATGGTATGGTTAGCGGTTTGTTTGACCCTGGCCTCGCAGATTTAACTGGTCGGGAGCAGCAGTGAATTATGTGAGGATTTAGTGACCATTTCATTCTATTTTACATTTCAAATGCACCGAATCTAGGTTTCCATCATAGTACTATATAGTGCCGCGGCTGAATTGCTTTTAATATTCTCATTGCTTCCCCTTTATCGTGTCATGAGCAGTTCTAGATGAAGAGAATGGTCGTTTGTCCATAACTAGAAGGAAACAAGTAAACAGTACTCAAAATGCAGTCCATCAGCATAGATCTGTTGCATTTATGCATAACGGGTGGTTCATTGCCTTCTGTGGAGAATAAAGCACTTTACAGTTGAATTTGCACCTCTGATCTCTAGAGAGGTAACAGAGGTTGAAAATGAAACTAAAACAAAACTCAATATGGCGGATGAAATCACACAATATAAGTTGGTTTTGATATGATTTTGTTAATTCGTTCTTTTTTAGGTCATGAGCAGTTGTAAAATGCTTGTATGGTTATTTGGCAAGAAAGTAAAAAGGGTACAAATATCAGTGCTTGCGGTATAGTCTGTTGGTGTAGGTTAATTGCATTTAGGTCTGCCCAAACCCCCATGGACCGCACCGTTACCACAGGCCGGTGCACCAGCCATTTAATGGGGGAGCCAGCGAGGGACCTTTTTTTGGTGCCACCAGGATTCGAGCCCTCGCCTGCAGCTTCCTCACCTGGGAAGCCAACCGTTATGCTACAAGAGCGTTGGCCAGAATGCGCAGTTCGTTGCCTACTGTGCGCAATATAGCACATTTTAGAGTTGAATGTTCATTTCTCATCTCTAGAGAGGCAATAGAGGTTGAAAATGAGATAAAGCCTCAATATGGCCAATGAGATTGCACAATATAAGTTGGAATTCACTTGTTTGTTCCTTCGCTCTTTCTTGTGTCACAAGCAGTTCTAAAATGTCTGTATGGTTGTTCGGCAAGAAAGTATAAAGGAAACAAATATCAGTGTTTGCAATATAAGCTGTTCATGTAGGTTAGTTGTGTTTATGCAGAAGTGCAGTTCATTGCCTTCTTTGGAGAATAGAGCACATTATAGAGTCTTCTGATCTCTAGAGGCAAGAGAGGTTGAAAATGAACATTATCACTGTCAGTTCCTACCATAAAATTAAAACAAGGCTTGATATGGCCAATGTACCCTCAGTATGTCATCTCTCACACACACCCATAAATTGTATGCATATGCTGCAATGGCTGAATTTAAGGAGTACTAGTGGTTTGATAGTTTTTACTTAGTTCTGCAAATCTATGTTTTTGCATGGCTGAGTTGCTGCTTGATATTTTCCCCTCTGTAGCTTATAATTTCCAAGTTACCACAGTTGTTACAATTTACAACAACATGCTTTTTTGGTCTGCTGCTCATCTACCACCATGCAGGAATGCGGGATTATATCTGATGTTAATTTTATGCATTAAATTTTTTTCGTGTATTTAATTCCCTAGTTTCTGGATAAATGGGCACTGGTACTGAAAGTTCCTTATTGTCATAGGAACAAGATGGAATCCGGCCTTTTACAATGCCTCTTATGAAGCTTGCTTGTACTGCACTGGAGAGAGTTCCGTTGACACGAACAAAAATAATTACCAATTTGATGCAAAAATTCCATCAAGATTTGGTATTTTGCCGCTCACCTGCCGATGATGAACTTACAAAAGGAGTTTATGGTAATGTGCCAATTTTTGTTCTTTTAAGTTGGTGCAGCTATTGTGCTCCAACATGAATGAACTGGTTTCAGGCTACTTAGATCCATACAATTAAGTTGCAGATGCTCTGTATCATTGGCCCCTCAATATGATTTCTCATGCCTTCTTACGTTTGTGTGCAGAAAAACAGAAGGAGAAAATTGACCCAGTACTGGACTGGGTCAACACTGAGTTTGGGTTCAAGCCTGTTGTGCACACAAGTTTTTTAGGAGGGAAGCAGGATGAGCGGCTAGCTAAGGCTGTAGAAACCGTTCTGAAGGATGCAAATGATTGTGAGCTGGCATCTATTGATGCTATGGCTGCAGCAGCTCATTCCTTGGTTATCCCTCTCGCAATCTTTAGAGGAAGGCTGGGAGTTGATGAGTCCATTGAGCTGATCAGACTTGAAGAAGATCACCAGGTGTGATATTGCAACCATTTCACTTATTTACTTTGACCCCTTGTTTTTCCCTCCCCTTTCCTTTTTGTCTTATGGCCTTTATTCCTCAATAACCCTAGGTCGATCGATGGGGCCTGGTTGAAGGAGGCCATGATGTTGATATTGCTGATCTTAAAGTCCAGATGTCATCGGCTGTTGTGTTCCTTCAACTTTCATGGCTGAAGTAAAACATTTCTATCGATAATCTAGGGAATGGGTTCGCCTTTTTTGTTGTTTGTTTTTTGTGATTGTATCATGAAGAGCTGTGGAATAATAATTAGCCATAGATGGTTAAGAAAAAACAAAGTAATTTTACTCAACCGCTGCTAGGGTTGAACTTTTGCTTAAATGGAGCTCAGTATGTTAGTAAGGGTGTATGAAAACCCCAAATCCTTCTGTATTATGTGATCTCTGGTTGTGTAGGTAAAAGTGCTATCAATAGCATACATTTTTTTCTTTTGGTGTGATGAAGAGTGCAATAGGTGAAATTTTGTGGGAAAATATATTTTGCAATCAGTGGAAATGATGCTGTTTGTCCACTGTTGCATTGCCCAACAGCACGACTTTTTTGCCCATGCTGTACCAAATAATTGACAATTTATATGAATGTAAAACACCATAGCAGATTCCATCTTCCAGTTTATTATATAAGACGCAGTAATAAATTGTTGATGGGAACTGGAAACTGAAATGAGTGTGAAGTCTAGATAAGCCCATGCTACGGCTGGTGTGCCATGGCTTTCAGGTTATCCAGAAGGTGTATACTGTGTACCCAATAGTTATTGACGTGAAAGAACGCCATACAATGTACTGGGTAACTAGGCGTTGTCTCTTTTGGGCTACCTTTGATTCATAAGATGGGAACAGGAAATTTGTAAGAGATGAGATGACATTTATTTGATATCCTATGAATATGAATAGGAAAGGAGGAACATGTAAGGAGATGTCATTTGGTTCACATGCTAGGAATTTTTAATTGAATTTAGGCTCATGTGTTTTCCTTTGAAATGTGAAGGATCGGAATCAATCCTACATGGGAATAGAAATCCGTTTATATATAGACCAAAAGATTTTAAGATTTTAGACCCTGATAAGTGCCACATGCGTGGCACGAACACACCGAGCGATTTTTATGACAAATTTTAGTTTTTGTTGTGGTTTGTTTTTCCCCTTCAGATGGCAACTTTAGTTGTCAAAAACATCAGAGTCGGAGTGCTTTGTGCCACACATGTGACACTCATCATTCGGGAAGGTTTTAAAGATTTTTTTAATGAAAATGCCATCCATAAAATTCCTTCAAACCGAAGGCTAGCCTGTTGCGGGTGGTCGACATCTCGTCTAACAACCTTCCTAGCACTTTGGAAGTCACTTCTTTGTGGTGCTCCTGGATACTTCTGATCAATACTATTTCCTTCGTCCCAAAATTCTTGTCTTAAATTTATCTAAATACGGAGTACTGAAATAAGGCTTGTGATGACCATCTATTGGAGCCGATCATTTCCAAGATCGAATTCTAACTTCACACGCTCCCGCTTAATGTTTATCAAAAACTGGAAAACTCGAAAATTTATGAAATCACCAGAGAGAGGGCAGAGGAGGTGCTTCGGACGTGTACGTCGTCTACAGCCGAATTCGGTGTCATTTCCTCATAGTCATATGGCTGGTGCGCGTGGGTTGACGTGCAACGCCAGACTGCCCACTTCGGGGCAGTCTGCGACGGCGATCGGCCATGGCTCGGAGTCCACAGCTCATGCGCATATAGTCGCAGAGACGTATCCAAATGCAGCAGGCGCCAGCCAAGAAAACGATGGAGGAAACGGGAAGCAGGAGCCGAGAGGTGTCTCGCGCCTCGCCGCCGGCGCTGCCGTTCGCGGTGCGGCTGCAGGTCACCGCGTTCTCGCCCCTCATCGACACCATAAACCGCCGCGACGGCACCGTCAACCGCGGCCTCTACTCCGTCGCCGACCGCATCCTCCGCGTGCGCGCGAGCCCTCGCCCGGACTCCTCCGGCGTCCGCTCCGTCGACTTCGACGTCGACGCGTCGCGCGGCCTCTTGGCGCGCGTCTTCTCCTTCTCCTCCCCCGTCGCGCCCCAGGCCCCGCTCCCGGTCGTCGTCTACTTCCACGGCGGCGGCTTCGCGATGTTCTCCGCGCGCCAGTGCTACTTCGACCGCCTCTGCCGCCGCCTCTGCCGGGGCGTCGGCGCCGTCGTGGTCTCCGTCGAGTACCGCCTCGCGCCCGAGCACCCCTACCCGGCCGCCTACGACGACGCCGTGGACGCGCTCCGCTTCATCGACGCCAACGGCGTCCCGGGGCTGGACGAGGGCGTCCGCGTGGACCTCTCCAGCTGCTTCCTCGCCGGGGAGAGCGCCGGCGGCAACATAATCCACCACGCGGCCAACCGCTGGGCTGCGGCCGCGCCCACCCCAAACTCCGTGCGCCTCGCCGGCCTCCTGTCCGTGCAGCCGTACTTCGGCGGCGAGGAGCGGACGGAGTCGGAGCTGAGGCTGGACGGCGTGGTGCCGATCGTGACCATCCGGCGGGCGGACTTCTGGTGGAGGGCGTTCCTGCCGGAGGGCGCCAGCCGCGACCACCCGGCGGCGCACGTGACCGACGAGAACGCCGAGCTGGCCGAGGCGTTCCCGCCGGCGATGGTGCTGGTCGGCGGGTTCGACCCGCTGCAGGACTGGCAGCGGCGGTACGCCGACGTGCTGCGGCGGAAGGGGAAGTCCGTGGAGGTGGTGGAGTTCCCGGACGGCATCCACGCGTTCTACCTCTTCCCGGACCTCCCCGACACCGCCAGGGCTATCGAGCGCATGAGGACGTTCGTGCAAAGCAACAGGACGTCGCCGTCGGCGCGAGAACCTTCTAGCGGGAACGAAATCGACTGAAAACGGCCATTCAAAAATTGATTGAAAAGAACTTGTAGTCCCCTCGACGTGTCGAAATTTGGAAATACGAGTATATCTCTTAAGTCCATTCAATTGGTTACACATTGGTCCGTAGAAAATTTGTGTACACAAGGAAAGATATCTCGATTATGGCCTGCTTGGATTAGGTGTAGGACGTGTTTGGATTGGAGCCAAGAGCAGCGTGGGGCGTGTGTTTGGAGGCCACGTTAGCTTCATCAGTTCAATTTTTCGCCAACTTCCGGCAAGTTGCACGCCCATGAGTTGGCAGGGCCAGCTTGGGCAGCATCCAAACATACCCGTAGTAGTCCCTTCATTTTTATATACAAGACCATTATAAAAAATATATTTTACTTTTATACAAACCACCAACTTTAATCTGTAACCGAGGCAAAAATTAATGACATTGTCTTGTACTATCAACTCATAGTTTAATCATTCACATGTACGCAGTGGATGATAGTAATTTGCATGTGCCCTATTAACTAACCCGGTAAACGAGAAGACAAGCTGACCGGAGAAGACATTAATTTTTATCTTGCTATCTCTAATTTGAGTTTATTGTCTTGTATAAAAAAATGGAGGGAGTATCAGCTTCAAGGTTCGTTGGGTATCATGACAATGCAAACATTTTTTATGACAAGTTTTTCAGGGCGTAGATGGCAATTTCCTCATAACACACATGGCAAATCTTGGCAAACAAAAGATTTGTACGAAAAATTGCGTGTTTACTTGAAGGGATTGCCAAACTCCCGACAACATAATTTGTCGTAAAAAATGTTCGTTTTGCCATGCTTCCCCAACGAATGTTCGCAGAATAGCATTATTACCCATAAAATATGAGTAAATTTCAAGTTTTCACTCTTTTACCATTTTTTGACATTAATTATCCCACCAAAGAGATTTTTTCTTACGTTCCTCACTTAACGACACTTGTGCCACATTTACCTTTTTAGAGCATCTACAATCTGACCCCCCATACCCGCCCCAAACGCCCCGACGGGCTGCCCGGTCTCGTAAAAAACGCCACCCAACCGGGCGCCCCAAATCTAGCCCAAACGCCCTAGATTGACCGGCTACCCCTGAGCCGGATATGGGGACACCCGGACGCGGGCGCCATGTCGAATCAACCCGCTAGGGCCTGCGACGCCCCCACAAAAATCCCATCCCACCCGAGGAATCCTAGTACTATCTCAGTCCACACTTGTCTTCTCCGTTCTCCTCGTCTCTTCCCCTTCCTCCCAAACCCTTCCCTCCCCTCCGCCATGGCCAACACCGATGAGCGCTCCGGGAGCAAACCCAATCCCACCGACTAGGATGGTCTCACAAAGGAGGAGGACGCCGGATCTAGCTCCGACGCGCCGAACGACAAGAAGCTTGCGCTCTGCATCGCCATCCAGCGCTCGCGTGTGGACACCAGCGGTAGCTCGAACTATTGAGAAACGTAGTAGAAAACAAAAAAAATCACCCTATGATCAACCAGAAACAATATGAAGATGCATTAATGGTTTGGATTTGATTGTTACCGACTCCAAGTTGTAGCGGAAGAAGACGAGTCAGTGCAGATCATACTTGAAGTTCCTCGAACCACAGATCATACTTGAAGTCCCTCGAACCGTTCATGAACGATCCCTCGAATGGAAGTCCGAAAACATGGACTCTTCACATTTTCAAGCGTACATGCTTCACGATCCGGCACTGCTTCGTCGTCCAGGGCTAATCGTCACCGGAGAATTAGAGCGAGAATTAGGGAACCACACATGGCTTCTCTATTATGAGGACTAGATGGAACTAGAACTAGACCTGGACTAGATCAAACTAGACGAGAACTAGATCAAGAGAGAACTAGAAGAGGCTTCAAAACTTATGTTCTAGGGGCTAGCCCCACCCCTCTATTTATATGTTGAGTCCCGGGGTCGTAACTGATGGAAATATGCCCTAGAGGCAATAATAAAATGGTTATTATTATATTTCCTTAATCATGATAAATTTTTATTATTCATGCTAGAATTATATTGACCGAAAACTTAAATACATGTGCGAATACACAAACAAATACCATGTCCCTAGTGAGCCTCTACTAAACTATCTCGTTGATCAAAAGATGGTTAAGGTTTCCTAACCATAGACATGAATTGTCATTTGATAACGGGATCACATCATTAGGAGAATGATGTGATGGACAAGACCCATCCGTTAGCTTAGCATATGATCGTTCAGTTTATTGCTACTGTTTTCTTAATGTCAAATATATATTCCTTAGACCATGAGATCATGCTGAAGGAAATAAGCCCTTGAGGCAATAATAAAGTTGTTATTTGATATTTCCTTATTCATGATAAATGTTTATTATTCATGCTAGAATTGTATTAACAGGAAACTTGATACATATGTGAATACATAGATAAAACACCGTGTCCCTAGTATGCCTCTACTAAACTAGCTCGTTGATCAAAGATGGTTAAGTTTCCTAACCATGGACATGAGTTGTCATTTGATAAACGGGATCACATCATTAGTGGAATGATGTGATGGACATGACCCATCCGTTAGCTTAGCATTATGACCATTCAGTTTTATTGCTACTGCTTTCTTCGTGTCAAATATATATTCCTCCGACTATGAGATTATGCAACTCCCGGACATCGGAGGAATGCTTTGTGTGCTATAAAATGTCACAACATAACTGGGTGATTATAAAGATGCTCTACAGGTATCTCCGAAGGTGTTTGTTGGGTTGACATAGATCAAGATTAGGGTTTGTCACTCTCTCTGGGCCCTCTCGGTAATGCACATCATATGAAGCCTTGCAAGCAATAAAGTGACTAATGAGTTAGTTACGGGACGATGGACCACAGAACGAGTAAATAGACTTGCCCGTAACGATATTGAACTAGGTATGAAGATACTGACGATCGGATCTCGGGCAAGTAACATACCGATGACAAAGGGAATAATGTATGTTGACATTATGGTTCGACCAAGAAAGATCTTCGTAGAATACGTGGGAACCAATATGAGCATCCAGGTTCCGCTATTCGTTATTACCGGAGAGGTGTATTTGTCATGTCTACATAGTTCTCGAACCCGTAGGGTCCGCACGCTTAACGTTCGATGACGATATGTATTATACGAGTTATGTGTTTTGGTGACCGAAGGTTGTTCGGAGGCCGGGATGAGATCACGGACATGACGAAGAGTCTTGAAATGGTCGACAGGTAAAGATTGATATATTGGAAGGTTATATTCGAACATCGGAATGGTTCCGGAGTGTTTAGGATAAATATCGAAGTACCGAGGGGTTACCGGAACCCCCGGGGAAGTAATGGGCCTTATTGGGCCATAGTGGAGAGGAGGAGGCAGGTCGCATGTGGTGGCGCCCACCCTCCTATGGAGTCCGAATTGGACAAGGGGGAGGGACGCGGCCCCCCTTTCCTTCTCCCTCTCTCTCCCTCCACTTCCCTCTTTCCCCCTCTGTTGGAAACGAAGGGGGGCGACTAGGACTAGGAGTTCTAGTTGGACTCCCCCCACTTGGCGCGCCCCCTAGGGCCGGCGGCCTCCCCTCTCCTCCTTTATATACGGGGGCAGGGGGCACCCCAAAGACACAACAATTGTCTTAGCCGTGTGCGGTGCCCCCCTCCACCGTTTACTCCTCCGGTCATATTATCGTAGTGCTTAGGCGAAGCCCTACGCGGATCTCATCACCATCACTGTCACCACGCCATCATGCTGACGAAACTCGTCGACCCCTTCATACCTCTATTGGATCAAGAGTTCGAGGGACGTCATCGAGCTGAACGTGTGCAAAACTCAGAGGTGCCGTATGTTCGACTTGATCAGTTGAACCGAGAAGACATTCGACTACATCAACCGCCTTAAGTTAACGCTTTCGCTTTCGGTCTACGAGGGTACATGGACACACTCTCCCCTCTCATTGCTATGCATCTCCTACATAGATCTTGCGTGAGCGTAGGATTTTTTTTGAAATTGCATGCTATGTTTCCCAACAGTGGCATCTAAGCCAGGTCTATGCGTAGATGATATGCACGAGTAGAACACAAAGAGTTTTGGGCGGTGATCTTCATACTGCTTACCACCAATGTCTTATTTTAATTTGGCGGTATTGTTGGATGAAGCAGCCCTGATGTAGGGTAGAACCCTAGGTGGCCGATCTTTCACGATTGGAGTGGGATCCCTCGAAGAACATGAAGAACACAGGGAAGAACGGGGAGAAATCACAAGGGGAAACACTCAAGAACAAGTCCAATCACATATCCACTAGACAATCAAACACACAAGATCCACAAGGTACATGAACAAAAAAGGGAAAGATACAAGGTAAGGTTCATCTCCAAGAGGAGGTCTTGATTGGGTCCGCCCGTGAGGGTGTCTTGATGATATCTCGCAGGATCTTCTCACATGGAGGTCTTGAACTCCATGGGAGCGGTCTCTCTCTCTCAAGAGGAGGAGGTAGGAGCAAAGCTCACCTAAGAATGAGCTATCATATTTGCTACACCTAGAAAGGAGGTGGAGGTGGTCTATTTATAGTCTAAGCCACGAAGGGGTAAGTGGGAGAGGGATACAAGGCCAAAGGCCCGCGGCTGCGCACAGGCAGAGCGGTAGTACCAGACCTCGGGCCATAGTACCGCTTGTAGGCGGTAGTACCGCTTGTTCTGGAGCGTCCATGTTCTCTTCCTCCTTCTCTTCCATGCTTCCCTCGCAGACGGTGTAGTCGTTCCTTGGCGCTTGCACTCCTCCTCGACATCCGTGAAGCTCCAACAGTACCTATGCATGCACACGGGAGAAGTGTCAAGTAGTATACCATCTGAGGGAGTCCTGGATTAGGGGGTCCTCGGACAGCCGGACTATATGCTTATGCCAGACTGTTGGACTATGAAGATACAAGATTCAAGACTTCGTCCCATGTCCGGGTGGGACTCTCCTTTGCATGGAAGGCAAGATTGGCAATTCGGATATGTAGATTCCCTTCTCTGTAACCGACTCTGTGTAACCCTAGCCCCCTCCAGTGTCTATATAAACCGGAGGGTTTAGTACGTAGGACAACAACAATCATAATCATAGGCTAGCTTCTAGGGTTTAGCCTCTACGATCTCGTGGTAGATCAACTCTTGTAATACTCATATCATCAAGATCAATCAAGCAGGAAGTAGGGTATTACCTCCATAGAGAGGGCCCGAACCTGGGTAAACATCGTGTCCCCCGCCTCCTGTTACCATTAGCCTTAGACGCACAGTTCGGGACCCCCTACCCGAGATCCGCTAGTTTTGACACCGACATTGGTGCTTCCATTGAGAGTTCCACTGTGACGTCGAAAAAAAAGGTTTGATGGCTCGCCTTGTTATCAAGGACAACATCGCCTCGAGGGGAGCCCTGGCTTTAGGCCAAACCCTCTAACTAGGCGGCTTCGTCATGACCGACCGATCGACCGCCGTGCCGACAATGACTTCTCGGGTCATCGAAAATAGCCTCCACATCAGCTGGGAATACGCCAAGTGAATGGATCCAATGGAACTTTCGTCCTTGAACGAGCTCTTGGATCGCATCGCCGCCTTGGGAGTCGCTACGGACTATGATCGGATTGGGCTTAAACCTGATCGAAGAGAGATTAACTCTCCACCGGTCACCCATCAAATAGCGGTGGTGGAGGAGCAAGGCAGCGACTCTTCCTCTATTTTGAGGACGAACTATGTCCGGATTCCCGAGCTCTCCGAGCTGGATACCCGCTCACGGAAGGACATGACCCAAACTCTGAACTTAGAATCGGACAGCGGGCCAGAAAAATTGGGCAACATCCCGGAACCTGAACTACCAAGTTCGGAAGTTCTTATGCCTCTAGGTCTCGAATTGGGTCAGGGTTCGGACTTAAATCCACCCACCCACCCAGATACAAGCGATCTTTCCCACATTAAAGAACAATCCCAAGAGATAGTACATCACTTTTGGGCCAGATTCCTCCTTGTAATGAGCAAGGTTAAGGATTGTCGCGAGGAAGACGCAATCTCATTCTTTTGCAAAAATTGCACGGACAAGGGAATCCTTAACGCCATAAGTCGCCGTGACATATCACAATTCGCTGACTTGGCGTCCACAGTACAGAAGTACTGTGCGATGGAAAGCGCCTGCAAAACCTAGGCAAAATTCTAGGATCCTTCGGCTCTCACTAAACCCCTTGTCCGAACCAAAAGGGTGCACTCTCGCAGGTCACCCGATCCAATCACAAAGAAACCAAAGCCCACTACAGGGTGTGGAACCGTATTGGAGGGATGGCTCAATAGGCCATGCAAAATTCACACCACACCGGATACCGTACCAACACATAGCCTTAGAGCATGTTGGATACTTCGGCAGGTGGCCAAGAGCGGCGAGGATCTCCTCATTAACAATACCGCAGAGCATCATCCCGCAAAAAACAACAATACAGTGTTGACAGTCTTCGAGACTTTCGCCTCGAATAACAGGTGCAAGAGAGCACTCTACGGCCTCGCTGAAGTCTTCCATGTTGCGGCAATAAATCCCTGGAATGACACGGCTATAACCTTTAATGCCAGTGATGAACCTCAATTCCGAACAGTCCAAGCACCAGCTGCTTTGGTCCTTAGTCCAATTGTGGACGGCTTCTGGCTTACTAAAGTGCTCATGGACGACGACAGCGGATTAAACCTCATCTACGAGGAAACTCTCAACAAAATGGAAATAGACAAGAGCCGCATTGAGCAAAGCAGCACGACCTTCCGAGGGATTATCCCTAGTCGGGAGGCACGATGTGAGGGAAAAATCACACTCGATGTGGTATTCGGCACGCCGAAAAATTACAGGTCCAAAGAGATAACATTCCAAGTGGCCCCATTAAGCAGTGGATACCACACCCTTTTAGGGCGGGACGCATTCGCAAGCTTCCAAGCTATACCCCATTATGGGTACATGAAGCTTAAGATGCCCGGGCCCAACGGAATCATCACTCTAGCCAGTGATCCAGACATAGCACTTCGCACCGAAAATAAAACCGCCTCCCTAGCACTTGAGGCATTATCCGAAGCCCTTGCGGCCGAAGAATTATCTGCATTACGCTCCACAGTGGATAGGGATGACGTGATACTCGATAAACGATCCAAGTCCACCTCTTTCAAACTTGCGGACAAAATCGTCAAATTCCAAGTCCACCCAATGGACTCTAAAAAAATAGCAGCCATAGGGGCGCAGTTGAACCCCACAATCAACGCTGCACTGCGGGTGTTCTTACGCGAGAATTGGGACATCTTCGCCTGGTACCCTTCAGATATGCCAGGGATCCCACACAGGCTGGCCGAGCATAGCCTCAACATATTGAAGGGATACAAGCCGGTCAAGCAGACACTATGACGCTTTTCAGAGCCTAAACGACAGGTATGGGAGAGGAGCTAGCCAAGTTACTCGAAGCCGGATTCATCAGAGAAATAAAACACCCGAACTGACTAGCAAACTTGGTGATGGTACCAAAGAAGGATAAATCCTGGCGCCTATGTGTCGATTTCAAGGACCTCAATAAGGCTTGCCCCAAGGATCCCTTCCCCCTCCCCCGCATCGATCAAATCATCGATGCTACCGCAGGACACGACTCATTGTGCTTCCTCGACGCATACTCCGGATACCATCAAATCAAGATGGCGGAGTCCGATCAAGCCGCAACGGCATTCATCACCCCATACGGCCCTTTTTGTTTCAACAACATGCCTTTCGGGCTCAAACGCCAGTGCAACCTACCAACGCATGATTCAGACATGCCTGGAAAAACAAATCGGCAAAACAGTTGAGGCATACGTGGAAGATGTGGTCATCAAGACCAAACACGTCGAATCTTTAATAGACGACCTGAGGCTCACATTCGACAACCTCCGGACATATGACATCAAGCTCAATCCGGAAAAAATGTGTTTTCGGCGTTCCCGCCGGAAAGCTCCTGGGCTTCATCGTTTCCAATAGAGGAATTTAAGCAAACCCGACTAAAATCCGAGCTTTGTCACAATTGGATACCCCAACAGACCTCAAGCAAACCCAGAAATTAACTGGATGCGTGGCTGCCTTAAGCCGCTTTATCTCCCGATTGGGAGAAAAGGCACTACCTCTTTATTGCCTTCTTAGACGCATCGAACACTTCGAGTGGACGGATGCGGCTACGGCCGGACTGGAAGAAATAAAGGCCCTCTTGGCCAACAACCCAATCCTGGCCGCACCGAACATTGGCGAGCCCATGTTGTTATATATAGCTGCAACACACCAAGTTGTAATCGCAATGCTCGTCGTCGAACGAGAGGAGGACGAACATAAGTTCCCGATTCAAAAGCCGGTATACTATGTATCCACTATCCTCACACCATGCAAGTCACGGTACCCACATTATCAAAAGATAGCATACGTGGTCTTCATGGCATCCCGGAAACTACGACACTACTTTCAAGAGTGTTCAATCACGGTGGCCTCCGAAGTACCACTCAACGATATAATAAATAGCCGCAATGCCACGGGCCGGATTGCTAAGTGGGCCATCGAGCTCCTCCCGTTCAACATTATATATAAACCATGGCAAGCCATTAAATCGCAAGTACTGGCTGACTTCGTCGCTGAATGGACAGAAGCCAAACTCCCTAAAGAGTACGACGCATACTCCAATTGGATCATGCACTTTGACGGCTCTAAGATGCTGGCTGGTCTGGGAGCGGGCGTTGTCCCACTATAGAAAAAAGACACATCCGTGACATTTTGGGCCGAACGAATTTTTTTCTGTTATACATATGACACTTCTATGACGATAATTGTGACAAAACCCGGTATCATCATAGATGTGGTGGGCTCCTACTTCTATGACAAAAAATCATGACAAAAAATGGGATTTTCATCCTGGGCGGGTTGGAGATGCAGCTGCATGACATTCTTTGGGCCGTCCATGACGGAAAAAACCATGGTAGAAGTGAGGGCGAGGAAAATTTCGAGGAGTTCCCGGTTACGGTGGGCGGTCGGGGGCCGAGCGATGCACGTTTCTCTCGTACATGTACGCGCGTGTGTGCGAGGCGTTGGCTCTAACTGAACCCGAGCGAGGCGTTGGGGTCTAACTGAACCCGATCGATTGCACTGCAGGCTACGCGTTACTGAACCCGAGCGATCAATCGATGGCTGTTAACTGAACCCGATCGAGCGATTCCTTCGCTACTGCTGCTAACTGAAGCTGAT